>NC_084985.1:8259284-8334284 GCF_963691925.1 Scomber scombrus
TGTGGTCACGGCAAGCCATCTAATTGTGTTATGACTGTGTGCACTTTTGTAAAATACACTAGAGGAAGTACACAACACTTAAGCACACAAATATTCTTATTCACTTGCTAAGTACATTACGTCAAAGTGCAAATACCACAAAACTGTACACGAGAACTTTACTTGAGAACAACTTTGTGGGTCTTGAACTTAACGAGTATTTTCATTTTATGAGACTTCCACTCCATTATGTACGGAGGAATAAATTGTACTTTTTACATTATCTGACAAACTATTAATTACTTTGCAGAAATGATTTTCTATATAAAACATACTGTACGATTATCAAATAGATCAATTAAACTTAATCAAATAGCTAATTAAGTAGTTACATTTATACATCACATGAAAAGGTAAATTCGGCATAGACACTTCAATGTTTGATTATTACATAGATATTGCCAATAAAACTTCTGTACTTAAGTGAATGTTAAATACAGTATGTTTTTAGTAACAGAGCATTTCTACGATCAGACTATCTCTTCCACCACTGCTCCCATGTATTCTTCTTGGATTTCTCGTCTTATCCAAGTACTCTATATATTTACACAGTGAGGTACCTATTAATTATTTATTCATCCTGCCATCCATTTATTGCATAGCCTATCTTGTCCATATAGGAGCATAAACTGGGCAAGAGGGGGTTTTCACACTTGGACAGGTCACAAAGAAAACACATTCACTCCATAACTAAAGGCTAGTTAGTCATATGTTTGGCACATCTCAAATCATATACAATGCATTTACTTTATGCTTACATAAATTATAACAATGACACACGGTTTTCCAAAGTGCAAATTGTAGGAACGGCAGACTAAAAGCAATATATATCAAAGTGAAACACTCCTCTGCTGCATCTACATGTGTAAATTATTAATTCTGAATGTATAGGACATCCTCGCCTTAAATGATATATTAGTCTTACATTTGTAGATTCCATTTACAGATCATGCAGCAGATTTACATTATGCAACCACTGAGTGCGAAAAGATTTGACCTGAGGCTTGCAGTTCAGCCATAAGGCCCATAAAGAGAATATTATCTCTAAGAGAACATGAAGTTCCAGTGCTGTCGCTAATGCCATCGCCCAGAAATCCTTTATTACTTTTACACACAATGTGTTCACGCTCTCAATACAGTCGAGCTTCTTATGTGTTTCTTATGATGGTTATGATAGGAAGACAGTAAAAGATCATTATGGTATCTGTGTTAAGTGCTTTAAGCAGAAGTTTTATGGCACTGTATTGCAGGGAAAAGGAGGGTTTCTGACAGTGTATTGCAAGCCCCCCGCCAGGCCCAAAGATTGTGGATTCTTAAATGAAATGTATTTCAAGATGTTTTCTAAACTCAAATGTGTTATACAAGTAGTGTAGCTCCTTTAAAGAATAGCTAAGTGCATATCGAGTGTGCAGTAGAGGGACAGAGAGAGAGAGAGTGTGTGTGACAGTGAGGCTGAGAGCAGGAGAGTTTTGGCCCAAAACAAGTGCCGAGACCAAGGAAGACATGAGAGAAGCAGTGGATAAAACCAAGCATGAAGGAGAGGAAGAAGGTGATAACTTTCAAATCCATGGTGTCCAGTGCATGTGGGAAGGAAGGCAGAACGGCGAGCATGAATACCACTCTTCAACTGGAGGACCAAGGTGCAGGTCCCAGTGATGGCAAGTATTTATTTTTGGTGTAGGCACACGTCTATATTTTAGTCATGCTAATATATGACTTAAACTTTGTCACAAATAAGTTCACCCTTTCTAATATTCTCTTGTGATTCATAAATTGCTATTCATTTTCTTTTTTAATCATTATTCACTGGTGACTCCAGGAAGGCTAGCAACTGCTTTGTAGAAGCTTATGAGGCTCTAAATAAAGAGACAAGAATGAATTTTGCAACTGACAGTTTGCAGAGCAACAACATACGCAGGTCAGGCCTGTCAAGCTTTGAATTGCTTTACTTGCCAAAGCTGCCACTTCTCACCGTTGTGGTGCGATGCACCTGCTTTCAGGCACTGTTTCACGCTCTCATGATGCCCAAACAAATCTCACATTGAATAAAAGGAAAATACAAAGCAGATCATGGAGGCTATCAGTATGTAGGGTAGCAGCTCTAGCTCCACAACCCCAACAATGTAACCTGAGTACGTAACCCAACAAGCAACTATCATGGCTATATAAGAACGAAATTACAGTCTCGTGCTACATTTTTCTCTTATCATGCTAGGATTAGCTAGTGCTGTGCTGGGTCATGATCGTCAACTGGTGGGTGCTGACTTTTTGCCTTGGAAATTCAGCTTTAGCTTCAGGCTTTCAGCATGATAGCATGAAATATATTATCTTTTAAATGATTCTCACTTTTAAACAAATAAGCTAGAATCTTTAAGAAGTCAGGTAGAGATGTTGTTTTCAACCAACTAATGGAACTAATGTTAGCTTAATTAACTAAAGCTGATATAATCTACAAGCGACAGTTGTCATTCAACCAACACATCCTCATAATTAAATGACAGTATAGGTCTAAAATTCAGGTCAGCTAAAACGACTTACAGTTACGTTCATGCCATTGAGTGGCTATATAGGCTGTTTTTGACCAATACTGTGTTTTTTCATGTGAGGAATGTCTGCATTGGACAGTTTCCAGCTTGTATTTTCTTTTTATTGTTTTAGGATTAACTAACTGTGACTTTATTTTCATGTTTCTATTACCAGTACCTTACACTTACTGCACTATGAGGGGTCTCAGTCTTTTTTTACAGTATGTAGGTTGTAAAAATGTCTTTGCATCAGTACCCCTTAAACAAACTTAAAACATTTCCTGGTAATTAAACAGATTCTCATTTGGCAACAGCAAGAGAAAGGAGTAAACTGTGTCTGAGGTGCTTGATTGCTATGACTGTGTAAAGGTAGAGTGAGAATGATAGCAGGCCACACATCCTCAAGGAGCCCTCGGGAGAAAATGAGAAATTGTAAGACTCTTTAATTTCGCATGGGTTGTAGACATTCATTACAATGAAAGCAATGTCAAAAGAACAACGTAATTGATATGACTCAGGCAGAAAGCATCAGGTGGGCTTCAAAGACATATATATATATTTAGAAAAAGGTTCACTGAAAAGGCTTAAACCCCCGGACCTCCCCGCAACTGGTCTGCATGTAAATGCACATCAAAAACACAATATGTTCTACCCATATCAATGTTTTATTGATATGACCTTAAATCTACTGTATCCCCCTCCTCCCCCTTATCTCCACAGGAGGTACAATACTAGACAAAGAACAAGCATCTCACATGAATGGCATGATATTTCAAAAAGACTGAACTGACTCCCCGTATGGAGCATTTTATTCTTGCTTACTGCCGCCAAGAATGCTGACACCACCTGAATTCTGCAGGTATTCTTCCATGTGCTTCATCTCCTTCACTACCTTTTTCTATCTGTTTTCTGGTAAAACCCTTAAGGTGCAGAAAAGTACTAATACATACCACGATACCCCCAAAGATAACTCATCTGCAAGAGAAAAACATACCTATTATCTGGTAGGTAAGATAACATATTGCATTCAACAGATTTTTTGGAAATTGCTACCATGTTTCATCAGGTTTTATAAGTAGGAAAACACATCTGTGAGTCTATTAAATTATTATAATTAAAGATACAAAAAATTACACAAACTACAGAAAGTGTTCAAAGAATTGTGTAGTTACTTCATTCAAAAACAATATGCTCTTTTATGTCGCTGCAGCCAGAACATTTGTCATGCTGCTTGCAACCAGAAACAGTTGGTAATTTCGTTTCTTTGCTAGAATTTATATAATTTATCATTTTACCTTCATAATGTTTACTTTAAAAGGTGTAATGACCAAACTTGTACATCAACTCATGTACATACTGTTTTCTGAATATTTCTCAATAAAGTCTTTATAAATGACAAACGTATCATTCACATCATGAAAAGACAACAAGATAAAGTGCCTTCATATAAAAATGTGTATTTTATAATTTGGTTACACAAATTATACATTTTGTGACTTTTTAAATCAAGTATGAATATTTATGCCACATTCTGTAGTTTTTATTTATGAGAGAAACAAATCAAAATATCTTCTCAATTCAAAATATTCCTCCCTACATTCAGGCCATCAGACGTCCAAGGGTCCAAGCTGAACCTTTCCTGAATTTTATAAAACATTTCAAGGATGAGACAGCAATTTTTGTGTGGTTTACTTATTTTTTTTAACCCTTTCCTCTTTCCTCTATCAAGGCCTCACTTACGAAGGCTCAGTCCCTGACATGCATAAGGTCAATTATGAACTTTTTCAGAGGTGGCGTGAAGACAAACATTTCACCCTTTCAAAAATACAACCTCCACCTCAGAAATATGATGAGTACCTCAGTCACCGTCTACATGTTGTCTCTACCGGACGTGGGAGAGTCAACATATTCTTACAGTGTTTGCTCACTCTGCCTGGCTGCATGGCCTCACCTTTTCAATAAGTCAGTGATAATGCCATTTTTGGTACTTTTATATAAAATCAGACTCTAGCTGGGAACACGCATTCCACAGAAACAGCAAGGGATCTGCGCTCAATATCTTTGTCAGATAGTATTGTAATTGTGTGGGGCTAAGGTGGCAGGAGCAGAGCAACTTGGTTTGGATATTGCCTGGTTAGATTTCCCTTGAGCTTGATGCAGTGTAAGTAGTCTCTCCAGGTCGGTCTCTCTCACATTTGTCTGTCCCTTCCTCACTCTTTACCTGTCTCTCTGACTCTTTCATTCAACACTGTGGCAACAAAACGAGTCCTCCCTCCCACTGTCACAGTTCAGTCAGCCAACTCACATGGAGTACATTATTATTTAAATGTAGAATATGTACAGCATTGGGGTTTAGCATCTAGACTCTGACCTTGTTGCTCCCCACAAAGAAGTATTTATCTCAAACAGCAGTGAGTGGGGAGCGGAAATACTAACTTCCCTGCCATCATGGTAAAGTAGTCTCAAAGCCTACAGGTGGATGCTAGGGTAGAGGTGGGATTATTTAAAAACACTATGTAAACGGCAGAAACAGCATTGGCAAATGGGAGCAAGCAAGAATGTGAGCAGTGTGGCAGCATGTATGTAGCAAAGTGTGAACGGAGCACTGACGGCTTAAATATGCTGCCATGATTATACGGGTGCGTTGGATATATGTCAGAATAACAGGAGTATGGCATGAGAGTTAGTTTGGGCTGACTGAACTAGCTCAAGGCATCGCTTTATATCAAGTGGAACATTTTAAACACAAGCAAACAAATTCATTTAATCGCTTCTGCTTTGGAAAGGAACACAGGAAACACATTTACTCATTTGTTACACACACACAAGCAGGAATTACAACAAGCTCTCATATCTATATACATAAATACATAAATAAATGTATTCTTGGTCATGATTAAAAGAAACCAATGACAACTATTAGTAGGAGATGGGATGCAAACTGCAGTAGGTCAAAGTTGAGTTTAAGAATAGTTGCTCGCTGAAGATGAAGGTGCAGGAGAAGTTGAATATTTGGTAAGAGACTTATTATGACGTAAGAGACGTATTATCAGGGCAAGAGATAAAACCATGAGAATCGTGACAGTTCTCATCCTTTGTTTCCTAAGTTTGAGACTCTGAACTATAAGTGATGCTTCAGGGTGACTTTGGCAAGTATTTAGGCAGTCTTTTGTTCTAAGTGCAAACCAGCATTTCAAATAAAAAAAGAAAGAAAAACTGACTCCTGAATCTTGTACTAACTCACAATGTAATGTTTATGCTTTAAGTGTATTTTATTTGTATGTTTACAACTATACTGTGTTTTTTTGACTTTGTGTTGTTTTGGATATAATATCTGTTTTACATGTTACATATTTGTGTGCTTTTATGTTTTGGTGAGATAAAGTCATTTTTTTTCACTCTGGTTATTTCATTAATACATACTGCAATAATGGAGATGAAATGCAACCATCCAACCATTAACCCTGACTTCTTCCCACAAGATTTTGTTCAGCTATTACAGTGTCATGCTACTTCCACCTTTTTTTCTTCTCAGAAATGACAGCCATATTTTCACTGCCACAAGAGGTCAGTATTCAGAAAAACAAAGGTTTTACAGATAACTACACACTGTAAAAAATAATCAATGTAGCCACCATACTGTGGCGTCACCCACTGGGTGGTGGACTTCCGTTTTGAAGCCTCAAGTTTACGTTTTTCGCCATCTGGGATTACAACATAGTTACGTTAACTAATCAATGTTGTCAATGTAGTAGCAACTTGACTGTGAAGGCACCAACCTGTCACTTAAAGCAGCCACACCCTTAATTATGCATAACATTTTAAGCCTTAATTACATTTGAAAAGGTGAGTTGCACAGTTGCCATAAATGGGAAAAATAGCCATAGGGATCAAAACAGTTTTTTTATCAGACTGTAAACATTTATATTTCTGCTGTTAAGTTGGCTATTTTAACATGGAGGTCTATTGGGATTTATTCGCTTTTGGAGCCAGCCCTAAGTGGCCATTCGAGGAACTACAGGTTTTGGCACTTTTGCATTGGCTTCATTTTTCAGCCCTGAAGGTTGCCGCTTGCAAATAAGCAATACTGTAATTTTTTCTAATGAGGACAGTCTAGCATTACACACATCACACAAGTACTCCCACTATAACAGGCCGACAGTGACATTTCTAGTTGAACCAGTAAGATCCCATGGCGACATGAAACTGCAGGAGAGTATTGGCAGAGATAAACCAGAACAGGGTTAAAAGAAGAAAAGGAGGATATGTTCAGTGTGTGAAGGTTATGAAGCAGGCAGGGGTAATCTGTTTCTGGGATGATAATGTGAGCACTGTAACCACTTTAATCAATCCCTTCTCACACCTTGCTATCTCACTTTCTTTGTGTGTTTGCCGATGGTTCTCTTTTCCTTTCCTATATCTCCCTTCCTTCTAGTCTCCTCTCTCTCTTTCTCTCTCTCTCTCTCTCTCTCTGTCTCTGTCTCTGCTTGTCTGCTCATTTACACTTGGCTGGAAACCGAACGGCTGGGCCTTAATTTTCCCGCTGCTGCTCTGGACGAGCTGGCTTGAGACACAGGGCCATTTTAGGAAATAGGATTAAGGGGGAAAAAGTTCAAAAGTACAGGAGAGGAATAAGACAGCAAGTGACAGCGAGAGAGAAAGCAAGCACGGAAAAGGGGATTATGAAAAAGAGATGGAATGTGTGGGAAGGAGTTGGACACGTCATCTTATGTTCTATTGCAGAAGGTGAAAAATGTTGAGCAGAGATGGTAGAGGCAGACAGATTGGCCTTCTCTGTATATGGTCTGGGCTGTAAATATGGAGGTTATGAATAAATAAATGGCTGGTAGTCAGAATTAAACTTTGCGGCTGCATACTTCCATTTTGACAGAGGCTGGATATTTAAAAAGGTCACTTGTTGATGGACCTCGGTTTTAATTGACAAAGGGCTAATTTACACAGGGCTGCCAGCAAGGAAAATATAGCTAATGCATCTTTACAGTATCTATAAAAGGTTGTGTGTGATGGTTGCAGTTTAAAGAGTAAGTCTGCACACAGGGCAGTGTGTGCACATGCATGAGTGCACATAGAGTATAAATGACTGCCTCCTGTCATAAAATGGTCCATTGTGATGAACTTTGAAGCATCTGTCCGACATTTGCCTGGCGTTCCCATGTGATAGTAAACAAGGATGGATAGTATCCAGAGCTGACCATAATAATAGCTGATGACTATCATCTTTCTTGGTGTTGTGTGAAAGATGTGTCTTCTTGTTGTGTTATTTGTCACACTATTGTGTTGTGGAAAGGAAGGGTGCTGAAAACATCAATCTAACCCATCAATAATGAGAGAAACTCTCAAAAATAAAAGAAATATGAATGTCTTTGCCTGTAAATTGTGTTTAGATGACTATCAAAATTGAAAGTTACACAATATCATTAAATGGGTAGGGCCCTCATTAGAAATATCCATTCAAGTATAGAAATAATCAAAGTAAATGCACTCAAAACAATAATTGTGTCATTCCCTCTGCACAGATGAGAACTAAATAAGAAACATTAATTTGAGTTAGTTGTCAAATATCAGTAACCACGTCTGTCTGTCTGTCAGTGATCACTTCAACACTCAAAATTGATTTTTGCAACTGATATTCATGAGGGCTCCTGCTTCCTGATTCTCCTCCATTGCTTCAGAAAAAATCAATATGTTGGTTGGATATAACTAAGTCAACTTTTTCTCTCTTGCCTTCCTCCGTTCTTCCCACCCTTCTTTCCTGCCCTTATCAAACACAGATTGGCACAGATCCAAGAGTTAACATCATCATATCCGTTTCTTATGCACGTTTGTTAGCCACTGTGTGGTAGCAGAAAAGCCAGGGTGTGTACAGCAGGGCGATGATAATATCCTATGCAGCTACCATCATTAGATAAGCAATTGTTCTGACACTGGACATTTTAATTTTGAATGACAATAAACCTCCTTGTAAGTCCCACCTTTTAATAACTTGGCAAATTATGACTGAGAGAATCATAAACAGCTCCTCAGTCCAATACCTTAATTACACCAGCCTTGCTTCTCCATCGTCTGTTAGAAACACGCTCCCAGAGGACACACACACACGAGAGGCGAAATGAAGTCTATGACTAGACGGGATTCAGTTGGTGTGTTTGAAGAGCCTAAGAATAGCAGCAGCGATGTAAAATACGGTGGTTTGTAAGGCCCCTGTTTATCAGATGTGAATGTCATTAAATTTAAGTATTCACATACATAAATTTACAGCCTACTGTCAGGAGACATAAAATTCACGAGGGATTCTCAGAAGAAGAAACATTGCCAGAGAGGGAAACCAGAGGCAACGTGCTAATTTAGATCTTGAAATGTCTCCATTTAGCACTGCATGAGAATGGGGACCAATGCGATATTCCTCTGAACTTTTCCATCACATTTAGTTAAATCATTCCCAAACAAAAATGTCCTTCAAGGAATACCCTGGATTCTGTCATGTTTACCCCTATCTTTTGAAACCTCTTTGTCCATACAACATAAGTAATCCATACAAAAGAAAGTGGAAAAGGGTGCTTTGAAATGTGAAAGCTGTGTATTTAGCCATATTGTGTTTGGGTGAAAACGTGAATATTTGGAACATACTGCACACATAAATTAAGTATTAATTGCCTTCATAAGGAGATTAGTTTTTGATACTTAAAACACAAGTTTTCTTTAGGGTTCTTTTAAAGGCGCCATATGTTATCCAATTTTAAAGCTGCTCTAATAAATATATTTTTATAACCAATGGATCAAAAGACTATGGGCCCCATCTTATGCCCAGCACACAGCAGCCCTAAGTGCGATGCATTTGTGTTTGCTAGTTTAAGACCAACGCAGTTGTCATTTTCCCGTCCAGCGCCCACGTTGTTTAAAGAAATACATTTGCACCTGTCTGTGCACCCATGGGTGTGTTGGTATCAAAATGAGGTGTGGTCAGGCGCATTGTTGGCGCATTGCTATTTTGGGCAGAGAAAAGCAATTGAACGACTGGCCAACAAAAACAAGTCAATGGTGCATATTTCACATTATTTTAAGGGTGCATTATCAAGATTTTAATCGCAGTAATAACAGATTAAATGAGAATGAGCCTTCCACTACTGTGTATTTGTGTTGGGGGGGGCATATACACAGTAAGGGAAAACCTTTAAAATTCAAAACACTGATTGCAACTTGCTATCATTCCTGCATTTATTGACGATACTTTTTAAATGAAGGCATACACAACAGAGTTATTCATGTTTTCGGTGAAAATATAGGTTGTACACATGGGAGTAAAACTGGCCTATATGCATAATTATGACTGGTTGAGAAACACACAAAACTTTTATCTATGAGTAAAGGTATTTAATTATAAACAGCATGCAGATATTGCTGAATTTATTTAGACAGAAATACTAAAGGGGCCTTTAAAGTAAATCTATATTTAGACAAAATGTAAATTACTGCTCCCCCTCTGAGAGGCTTGGTATGACTGCATGAATAAGATGCTGAAGAAAACCAGGCCAGTGATCCAAGACTAACACTCTTATTCTGGGAAACTGAATGCATAGTCCTATGGGCCCACGGCCCAAATGAGTATGCAGAGATCAACAATGTGCTCAGCAGAGCAAACAGTGACTCACTCACACCTACATGTCAGTTACCTTTGTTCTGACACGTTTTGTGCAGTTCATATGTGACAGGGAAGCGAGGTAGTGTTGCTACAGTACAACCTTTAACTCCACAAGGGTTAGCAAGTGTGATATAGGCATAAAGCAGCCGAGATGAAGCAGTGAAGTTTGTGAAGATGATTTAGCAAACAGTGAATCTCATAACCCGATCAATATGAAACTAGCACAGGTCAAAACGTTGTCAGGAGATATTTATACAATGGGCACTTTCCTCTAAGCAGAGCAGCGGAGAAACACTAAACTCCACCTGTGCTGTTAATTCCCATAAACACAACACTCTTGTGGGAACAGGAAGCTAGCAAGTGATGTGGTTAATAGTAAAGCCATGATATCCTGAAGGCTCTTTACTGTGATTATGGGTACTTTGATAATGCAGACATTTGTTCCTTTTCCAATTGCCCTCTCAAGTATTACTGCAGTAGTCAAACACAAGATCCAGAACGTCTCATAAAAGATCACAGAGTGGCTACATACTAAAAAGAGCAACATTTTCTCCACTGCTAACTGGCTAAATAGAAATCTGTAGTGTGTTTGACAGAGTCAAACAGACAGTATTAAAGAGTTAAAGGCACTCAAAAGTGAATAATTCCAAGTCAATGTGTGGTAATGGGCAAATAAAGCTCTACAGCAAAAACAGGAGTTCTTGCGAATGTTGTCAAGCTCCAGGGTGGAATCACAAAGATGGAAAAAAAAAAAAGAGAGAAAGAAGCGCGAGCACCAGTGTAATGTTTCAACTGATGATTTAATGTGTGCATAATGAAAAATAATATATCCCTCATAAATATCTGCTGGGTAGATTTGGTGTCATGTGCCCCAAGTGTGCACTGTATCATGATATTGCCGTGCCAGGGTAGTAAATGGCTGGCATAGCTGAGCATGGCTGCCTCATTCTACTTCTTATGGTTTCTCTGCGCCCATTTTATAGTGGCAGCACTTAAAACACTGACATGCCATAATTCTTCAGTTTCTGCAGCCAAAAGCTGTAACATTGATAGTCTAGAAAAGGTGGAGACGGAGAGGCATGATAGGAGGGGGACTTGAGAAAAGTGTAAAAAAGAGGAAGTAAAATGTGTATAGAATTAAGGAGGGAACGACGGGAGTGTGCATATATACACGTGTATTGTACATTTGTTTTACATCCAAATGCTTTTGTTATGAGTCATTGCCTCAGGCGGAACAAATGACTGTAAATGGGACTATTAGTGAAACATGGAGGGTGAAAGGAGGAATTCAAATTAAAGTGTTGCTCGCTAGCCACTTACTTCCTCCATCTGCATAATTACCGTTAGGACACCGAGCATTTGTGTGTGTGTGTGTGTGTTTGTGTTTGTGTGTTAATCCAACTGAGTATCAGAGGTCACAGAGGTTTCCTTTGATTTGTCAAGGTTATAAACACCGACAATGTTTTTCCCCCAAAGTCAGCATACACACCACGAGCTGTTTTAATTACAAAAGAGCACTCATGTACATAGCAAATGAGCAAATGAGCAAATGAGCAGAGCTGGTACAGTACGTCTGCACAAGCCAGTCCAAACTGGTTAGTGACTCGTTCATCCGCTCACACATGCACAGGGTTTAAGTTGAAAATTACAACTGTGCTAAAGCTGTCACAGGTGGCTGTATGATTAGATGGCGGCTCATTAAAGAGTCACTGGGTATGTAAATGTGGATGCGTGGCTATATTGCTGTGTGTGCATGTTTGTTTGTGTGTGCAGGTCTGGAGTGAGTTTTGCAACACTGTGATGATTTAAATCAAAGTTAAATGACTCTTTGTTTCAGCAGACAAATTGACCTCTGATTCTTTCACAGCCTCTCACCTATATTTCTAAAATAGAAAATATTGTACAGTGACACAGTATAAGTTTGACATTCACAACACAGCCTTCTGCTGAGGGTCATCTGCTAAAACGTGTGATATTGTGAACATGAATTCAATGAAAAATAACACATATAGCGTGTAGAGGAGCAGCTATAGCTTTTGAGATTTATAAATCTGTTTTCTGTAAGGAAAGTGAAAAATAATGCATACATGTGTGCTACTGTGAGACAGTGTGCTGCATGCTCAGTCAACCTTTCCTTAATAAATAAAGGTTAAAAAATATGCACACACATAGCATTACTCGTGCCTGCTTCCCACTCATACACACCCTTATATTCAAGACACACTCCAACAAACACACACAGGCACACTGTTCAGTCAAAGCTGCAGCGTATGCATTGTGAGCTCATGGAAGTGGAACGAGCTCAAGAAAGGAGGGAGAATAGGAGTATACTTTATATCAGTAGGAGCATAAATTTCTCTCTGCATCCGCTGCACTGACATCTTTATGCTCCACTGGTTTGACATCTAAAGTCAATCATTCCAGTGGAAAATCTTGTGATTGATAGCAACAGAGAACCTAGTGACTGTTGCCGATATTATTAGTCTATTAATTGATTAGTTGATCAAAAGTCAGTCAACAAATCAATATTGATTGGAAACCTTAAATTTACCGTACAATTGTCATTTCCCTCCTCCAGTTTCACAGATATATTTGTAAATGTAATATTCTGGGGCTTTAGATAGTTGGTCATACCATACAAACAATTTGAGGATGTCACCCTGGGCTCTAAAGAATTATTAAAAAGGAGTTCAAATGGTTAGGAATATAAAAGTTAGTTTAAGAAAATAAAAAATAACTCCTAATGTTGGTACAAGTTGGATCAAAATAGTGTCCCCCTTTTTATTTTAATAGATAGAGCATGACGGTTTATTAGAAGATCTTTTGTTTCAACTAAAACCCTTATTAGTGACAGTTTTTAAAGAAACAGTGAGAAGGGGAGTAATTGTAGGGTACATCCAATCTCACCACAGTCTGCTGGAGTGTATCTTACCATCTATGTGCCTCATCGTTAAGCTTAACTCTGACTGTAACCATGTTTTCATTTTTATTTTCAGAATGAGCTATGTCAGGCTTTAATGTCAGGTCAGAGTTATGTAATGTGATGCTGCATGTGAAGCTGCAGTCAAAACTCATTTCCACATGAGGGATTATACATTTACCACTACATCACTGCTACATACATGCTGCTATTTAGCATCAGCAAACCACAGGATAGGTACATCAATAGTGTAGTAAACTTCATTATTTACTGTTTCCTAATAAACAGGAATGTAGCCGCAGCTCTAAACTGAGTGAAACAATAAATCAAGGAGTCAGCCAGCAGTGGGAAACAATAGGTGTCCCTCATTAGCTGCAGCAGTAGTAGAGGCTGGCAGACTGGTGCTGCATCAGGGCCAGGCCATCCTAGGGTCAGTCTGGATGATAATCAAAAGCTATAATTATATAAGGAATATCCCTCGAGGACAGTGACTGGCCAGGGCAAAGGATCACTGACTAATATCACAGACAGAACATGGAAGGCATACAGATACAGTAAAAGACAAGAAGAGAGAAAGAAACAAACAAGAAAAAAGGAAGGGAAAAAAGTAAACATGAAACGAAATTCTTTCAAGAAAGTACAGATCCAAGAGCCGCTGCTAGATAAAAGCACAGCCCCTGTAACAATGATACAGAAATGTGGGAGGAATAGAATGACGTGAAGAAGTGGAAAGACAATGAAAGACAGGAGACGTTGACATGTAAATGAATAGATAAAACAGACTGAATAGAAAATCAAGACAGACGGAGAGATGAGGAGACCAGTTTGGCATTCATGGCTGGTGTATGAATGAGGGGGTGGGGGTGATGGGGTGGAGGGAGATCAATCATGTGGAATAGCAAAATAACCTTTCAACAAACTGGCTTTAATCTTCTGACACACTAACAAACTGGTCCTGATGTGAAACTTCTCCCTGAGGAGCAGGGGCCCCTACCTCTAATAACTCCCCTCTGTGAACAAGCTAAATCTTTAATGGATGGAAAGTTCAGCCCAAACTCCTTTCCTGTAGCACGCACGTAACATGCTTGGGCAAGAGGCCTGGGAGGATTAACAGAAAATTCAACCTGTTCTGAGGAGAGCTTAAAGAGAAGATTTTGACTGTGTGGAAGCATGTTGTTCCAGATATTATTATTATTATTATTATTATTATTATTTATTTATTTTTATTTATTTTTATTTATTTTTATTTATTTTTATTTTACATATAAGCACATTTACACCTATACGCATGCAGCACAAAACCCCAAAGTGCAGACACTCCCAAGTATCATCAACACAGAGAACATTTGGATATGTGCAGAGAATTATATCATGAGCTATTTGCAAAAAAAAAAAGAAGCCCCATTTACATTTCATCCCTTTGGCAACCCTTGCCTCTAAATATTTATTAAGTAATTAAATAAAAGTTAAAAAGCCTCTGAAGCTCGAGGTCCTGTGGTGGTGTTGTGGATAAAAAGCACAGCTCACTTAAAATTAATTCTGTTTAAAACCCAAAATTTAAACCAATGCTATTTCAGATACATTTGGGATGTAAAGTTCCCCTAAAACTGAGTTAAGTATCATGGGGTCAATGAATGCTTTATGGGATGCTAATGCTGATACTAGAGGGTGCCTTGCTAGAGGATGCCTTGCACTCATAAATAACCTATAAAATTATAACCTGTAATGTCAAAAACAAATATTATCCCAATGTCATTTATTCATATATGCCAAACACCTTCCAGTCACAGAACCTTTGAAATTTGTGGATTTATGCAACGGTTTGGCTTCAAACAAGATTAATGCTTTACACCCACGTTAGCTGCTCTGTGGGGTTATACTTAGGAACAGTGGTGATTAGAGCTAAATGCTAATGTAAGCATGCCAACATGTACACAGTGGCACTGTTACCATGCTGATGTTTAGCAGGTATAATTGTTACCATGTTTACCATCTTGGTTTAGCGTGTTAGCATGCTAACAATTGATAAATAGCACTGAACACAAAGTGCAGCTGAGGCTGATCAAAGTCAGAATTAGTTTTGCAGATATTTTGTTTTAAACCATATTGGAAAAAGTAAAAACCTTTTCAAGTTATCACAAAATGTAGTACTATTCATCCTGTGGTGAACATGAACGAACATTATTAACTCTTATGGTAAGGGCTATAAGGAAATGATGACAGTCAAATTAATACATATTGTTCTGTTGAAATCACATGTTCAATTTCTTCAAGTCAAACCATCAAACTACTAAAAATAGACGAGGTCCAGTACCTTCATATACTGACTATAACAGATAACCTCCACTTTGCTTATTCAATATTCAGCCCTTTCTATTTGTTATTCTAATTTGTCTCATATATATTGCCGTATATTTTGTTTCAGACCACTCTGTATGCTCTCCTGAAAGGCCCATTTTCCATCAGGGTCAATAAAACATTCAGGAGTCAGGACGCGGTGTTATTTCTCTGTCATGTTTAATTGCTTTCATCATAACCCGACACACGATGGGCACAACACTGAGCAATGTGCTGCACCTGTGCTGAGGCTGTGCTTTACAATAACAAGCACTGCTACCCATAACTTTCACAACTAGTTAAAAACAAACCATTAAAAATATATAACTTTTTCAGTCTTCAGTTTTTATGTTTCTCACTTGGCACCAAGACAAGTAGAGAATCACTTTTAATTACTGACAGTTCAAAAAAAGCAACAAGAGGGAAATAGATTGGTTGACATTTTGGCATCCAATCAAGCATAAAAAGACTAATGGCACCAGTTATAACTGACATGGGGTGGGTTGATCAGTGTTCTTATGCAAGGCTTGCTCTTGATGTTTTTTTTGTTTTAAACAAATTGTGTTTTACAGTGAGTCACTGCCATGTGTGCCTTTATGGAGATTGGTAAAGGGAGGGCTATTAGAGTGTACAAGAGTACAATCACATTGATTAGAGCAGAAGTGCTCCATTTGCTGGGTGAACCAGGAGTGGGCAATTAATTTTTGCTTATAATTTGACTGTAGAGAAACAGACTATTTACAGACAATGTATTGTGTAAATGTATTGTGCACTGTGTATAGCCAGAAAGCAAACTGATCAAGTTAAGCTGAATGGCTGAGAAACACATTAGGGTAGAAAATGTCATCTGTAGTATTTTATTTGTTTACATATCTCCACAAAAAAAGTGTGAAATGCTTTCCTTACTGTTATGTCTTTCATTGATCCATGTTTCAGAGCAATTAGTGGACAAATTACTGTATTGTTTCACAACAGTGGGTAGTTGCTAAGAGCTCTTTTTCAAATAGTGTGTGTGTGTCACTTTTGTGGTAATAACAATTTAAACCCAAAGTCATTAACAGCTCCCCATCAATCATGTCTGCCCTCAAAGTGAGAGATGTTAGAATAATAATGGATGATCAGGTGTGGTGCTATGCCGTTTCTAAGTACGCCGCCATAAATCCTTGATACACAAACCATGATCCCAGGCTGGTGTAATATACATCATTTCCTTTTATGTACCTACTCGTTGCACCCCATTTCCCTCAAAATGTCCTTGGTATCCCTCTCTCTTTTTACTCAACACCCTTCTCTCACTCTCCTTTATGCTCATCTTTATGCATCTATGGTACTGTACGTCTTGAGGTGATTCAAAGAGTAAATATTCTTTTTATGTCTGTCATTCTTCCTCTTGGCTTAGCTGGCTATGTCTGCTCCATGCACACATAAACAGACATCAATAACTTGCAAGTACCCTAATCACTAGGATACTGAACTTTTGATTAGCAGAGTTATACTCAGACTGTAAATAAACTGTTGACTCATGGAATTTGAAGCATTTCGTATAACATATAATTGCCAGCTCACACTATTTAAAGTGTATCACAAAACAATTGTTTCCTTGCTGTATCAAAAAGTTTTCTATGAAAGACCAGAGCATTTAAAAAGGGATATTTCCAGGTTAATATATTATGAGGCTCGCCTGGAATACATTTGTTCAGCTCATACTTTTTTTTAACTTTGACCATGTTTAACATAGACATCTGACTTCGTAACAGTATAAAAATAACAGAAAATCACAAAAAAAGCATGGTATATCCCCTTTAAGTTGACATGACCTACAGATGCAACATACATGGGGTCTAAGTAACACACTGGACCATTAATAATTAAGCAATGTTTATCTTTATATAGACTACTTTAAGCTCTATATGTGCATTGAAATATTGAAAAGTGAACAACATTGAAAATGCAACTGATAGTAAACAGACAGTTAATGTATCCTGCTGCTGCCACAGCTGCATGCAACGGTGCCGCTGGCTGTAGTTATGCAAATTATAAATATAGGCTAATTAATTCATGTAACATCTGTGGTTCTCCTTCAGAGCCCATAAACACAGACGTACAAAACAGAATCCCGTATTTATCCATAGGAAAAAATAAGTAGAAGTCCTCAAACTAATTCAAACAAAATAGTAAACAAACAACACTCTTACTTTTAGCCTGGAGTCGCTTTCAGAAAATGTTCTCACATGTTTACATTTGTTTTAAAATTAGCTTTAAATGTCCTGCCATGCATCTGAGCCCTCATTGAGCAACTACAACTACTATAATTGGAATGTAAGCAATTGTATTCTAAGCACAAAGGAAGCTGGGAACTTCCAACACTGAGGATCAAACCTATTAATATTAATAAAATAAAGTAGCAGGGAACATTAACGCATTATGTTAATCCGTTAACTGATAGGTTTACCACCACATTACCTCAAAACTGCATAGTGGTTGCCCTGACAACAAACAACTTCTTGACTGCCATTTTTCTCTTCTCCATTATACGTACATGCAGTAAGTCTGGAGCCAGTGCTTGGGCACATTTATGGGGTAATGGCTAGTCTCAAAGTACGGTAAGTGTCCTATGGCTATTGATCCAGGTTAGTAAGATCAGGAGCGAATGCTGGGAAGCTGAAGGCGTGTACTCAGTTGTATGGCCTGTCCATGCTGTCTGGGCTCCTGGATGTCCGGAGGTGGTCAGGGAGGCTGGAGACGGCACCAGACTGAGTGGAACCAGCCGTGCTGCCAGGCGTCCGATAGAATGACTTTTTAATGGCATCTCATTTCACTATAAACTAATGAATGTGGCTTTGCCTAGTGAAACCTAACCCACTGCCTCTGGTTTAAAAAGGCATAAAACAGAACACTATTGAGCGTTTGGGTTTCATCGACCAGTGGGGTCCTCTTTGTTATATAAAGTTCAGGTTGTGATTTCACACCAACATACCATTTATAGAGTTCAGTTCTGCAAAACGCATGAACTCCATTAAGTTTAAATGACTGACGGTTTCAAGAGTCTGCCCAGACTTGGACCTTGTGATGAGAGATCGCTTCTATACAAATAGTATATTGATGGTTAAGCTCTCTGCAAATTTTCCTTTATAGCAGCCACATTACAGGGTGCAAGCTAAACAAATGCTTCAAACCCTGCTGGACATCTGGGAGCCAAGGTCTCTCTGGAGACTCTGGCAAAAAAGCAGAACATCTCATGTGATGTCAGTGGACCTATCAAAGCAATCTGTTTTCTTCTGCCATGGGTCAGAGGCCAGAACACTGAGTAAATACACACACACCATATCACATATGACTAGAGCGCTGGTGCTGTGCCTCAGGCTATTCAACCTGTGCACCTTCTTGAGTTTTTCCTCTGCCTCTCTGTTTATCTTTGTTGGTTATCTCTCTTTATATTTTTCCATTTTCTCTTATTGTTTGAATTCTAGCGGTGCCCCCTTTCTTCCCCTCAGCTTCATTAAGAGATCTGCACATTGTGTTCATACCCGACTGCATCCTCCTGTAGTGTCCTTGAGAGCCAGAGTTGGAGATACAAGCCTGGGTTTGTTGTATTCATGCACACCATGCTTCTCTCTGGGTAGTAACTAGATGAAATGTGCTTCGCCTAACCTTGATGATGCTCAGCTCCCTCTCTGCTCTGCTCTTTTTCCAACAGAAAAAAAAAAATGGCCGACCAGCAGTTCAGTGTGTTTGGAGTGAGGCTGTAATTGGGGGCCCAGAGTGAGGGGTGTCTTTACTGCATGTCAAGGAGAATTATAGCTTGAGGTAATAAAACATATATCTGAGGGGAGGGGTATTCTTTTCAATACGCCACATTAGCCATCCTTATTTTCTTTTTCTTTCATTCCTCCTGTCCTTGCTTCCATTCTCCCTCTATCCTTATTACCCCCTCCCCCCCAAAAAAGCAACTGGACTCCATTTAGTGACTCAATGAATGCCATACCAGCTATGGGGTGTCTACTATACCTTCATTATCAAGGCCAGTTTCAATTCATGCCTTAATGAAAGGAGCCTTGCTTTCACAACAGGGGATGCAATTACTCCCCGTATTTCATAACATTATTACCATCTGAGGTGCGTAGCTATATTGTGCATGTCTGCGTTTAGACTTTGAGACCCTCAGAGACTCACAGCGTTAATGAGCAAGGTTAGGGCGCACTGTGTCGTCTGAGCAGTGAAGCCATTTGCTCCAAAATGACATTTCCTTTGTGAGTATGAGCCCATATTAGTTCCTAATGTGAAGTGTCACCCAAGGCATCTACAATGTAATCATATTCAAAGAAGAGTAAAAAGAAAACTGCAGGAGACTTTAGTGAGTGTGATAATACCATACACCTTATAAATCTATATGGATAAGGGAAAAAATACATTATTCACTTGGTCAAACACAGGTATTCACTTTGTCTTCACCTTAATCACATCTTTCAGGCACTGAGCCATAGATGGAGTCTCTGAGGGAGGAATCTCGCTGACAGGAAATTATGAAAAAAAATTAATTTGACCTTCCCTTGCAGCTAGAAAAAGAAAGTAAGAGATGGGGGGAAAGAAAGAGAGCAGAGGAGATAGTGTAGAGGGGAAGAGAGTCAAGGGAGGTTTAAGGAGGAAGGGCCTCCACTGAGGGCAGGATCCTGAGGAGAGAACTCGGATAATGAGAGCTCTCAGCTCCCCACACACTGGAGGACGACATCTGATTCACTGAGGCCCAGAGGAAGGACAATAGTCACCCAGAGCTCCTTAAGTCTTCAGAGTGAACAGATTCAATAAAGACTTTGGAGTAAAGATAGTATATTCATTCAAGATGGCCAATATGACACACTGGAAAGATTGCTCAGAAAATGTGTGCTGCTGGCTTTCGGTAACAATCCCTTTCATCTTAGCATTGTCTGGTCACAGTGACCAAACACTGACTTTGTGCTCAGTTGGCGAACAGATTAGATGCAGTGTAGATAATTAAAGTGTTCACAGTTTGAAGGTAAATGGGATCTGATGCTCTCATATATGCTCATAGCCATTTTCATAAGTGAAAGTATATTGGATATTCAAACAAGTCGTCCAAATTAAATTACAAAACAAACTGTTACAGCTCTCTGCTTAACATTAAATAAATAAATATGTTTTATGACGTGACAACACAATGGTTAAGGTTTGGTTACCGTTGAGCACAAAAAAGACTTGGTTAAGTTTAGTGAAAGAGCATGGTTTGGATTAAAATCATCCGTTCAAAAGGAGGATTTGGCTGTGATTGATTTTTTTGGCCACTTGGCGGCAGCACAACAAACTCTAAACACAGTATTATCTTATTTTCGATAAAGTTGATATGGTGAACGTGTTAGCAAACGTTTTTACACATCAAGCACATACAGAGCAACACTAGCATTCATCTGGACTGTCAATGTGTTGAATGTAAGTTCAACATTCACACTCCTTTTAGCTCTGTTTAGGTCTCAACCAACTCCTGAGGGAAATAATAATCTCATAGCTGCTAAATGCTCTACTGTAGGTACTGTGTAGTTGTAAAATAAGAAATAGCTGAACAGTTTTCTGAAAATGTCATTGATTAGAGACAACTAAAAAAGAACTAAAAGAACATTAGCTGAGGAGACCTGACAAGTCAGGTGATAATTTGTAGGTTTGTCACTATGAGTGATACCTTTCAAATTACATGTAGTCACTGTTAATATAAAAATCTCAAGTCAGTCTATAGTGAGTCTATGTATTCATGTATGCATGTGAATGTTAACACACTAACCTATATCAAGATATGAAGTGTAAATGTATCCAAAGTGTAGATGAATATGTAATTATATGGTGATTATGTGGTATATTTTATGGTGAGATATTCAAACCAATCCCGCATATGCACACAGGGCATCGCTTACTCTCTCCTCAGGCCTGTCAGCATTAAAAAGTTATTGATTTGGCTGCTTGTTATTCCACAATCATCAGACTGTAAAATGAAGTGTTAATCTACTAGCTGGGGAACGCGTGGAACCCACGAGTGTGCAATTCTCGACTTTATTTGTGCTGAGCTCGGTAAAGTTTCTCGTCACCCAAGATATTCAAGTCAGCAAACTTAACATGTTGAACTAGTTAAAAAGCATGGAATAAAAACAGAGGAGGACATCCTGTTCAGTCAAGATCTCTGACTGAAGAGATTTCCTCTATGAAGCCATGAAGCGGAGAGAGATAATTCATTAAGGTGCCTGGAGCAAAGGAACCGAGGTCTACTAAAGCACAACAGGAAAGCTTCCTTCATTTACTGCCCTGGAGCCACAGTTCTCTACAAAAGATGTTATTGAACTTTTTCACCCTGGGACCAGAATAATAAATGTAAACTATTGTCTGAGATTCAGGCTCAGAAACGTGACTGCAGTTCTTGTTAACTACAGCCTATTTTAATCTATAACAACACTTAAACTATGTCAAAAGACTTATGTTCCCCATGAAGACAGAAATGTTCACTTATGGACTCATTTTGGAATTTTATATTTTCTATGTATCAGTGGGACATTTTTTTCTTAAACATTAAGCATGTAGTTATAAATCTTAAGAGTGGATTTAAGAAAACAAACTTCCTCAGGTTGACAATAAAAAAAGGCACAAATGCACAAAGTGAAGGAAAGTTAGACTGTAAAGCATCTATGTCTAATTTCTTCTGAAGTTGTCTTCGTCGTCTCTTTTTAAATGAGACTCTGTTACAGTAAATGAAGCATAAACAGCAAGCCTGTGTCTACATTCACAGATTAGCACCATGTACTCAGAAAACCACTTTCATAGAGCTCTGTCAGCTGTGTAATTCAAGTTTCTTTTAAGAGTGATGATTTCACAAGCCAGTAATAGCATATTTACTGGCATAGGGCTGTTATTGAAAACTCCCAAATGGTTATAAGCATGAAATTGAATACAGAAAAAGAGTAAAATGGGTTTGTTTTTGTTGTTTTTTTTGTTTTGAGGTGGGGAGGAATGCGAGATTGCTCAACGGCTTTCAATCTTTGTATTAGAGGTAATTCAGAGAGATTAAGTGCAGTCACTGGAGGCTTTTTACATCCAAGTATCTGAATGGTTAAATGCCACTATCAAGAAAAAAACAACCTAATTAATCATAAGATTCTCATTCCTTCTTTTCACTGTTACGTGGTTTGACTTTTTAAGCTGTCAGAGGGGTTAATATGAAGCCACAAGTCACTTTAGTTTTGCCAGAAGAAAGAAAGACAGATATTCACCACACCTTGCCCTTTACATTTTGTCTCAGGTACAGAAATATCTTTGTTTGTTTCTATGGACACAGACGTTAAGGCTAAATATACACAGTACAACAAGCATGTCTATCTCAGAAGAGGATAATATAAAAACAATTGACAAACCTCTCATCATTTTAAATCACCTTAAAAAAACTCTATTTACACTATTTACTTTTCATATTCTACTTGACTGTTGACTTTTTTTCTGTGGATGTCATCTTTAGTTTTGATTTCCATTATTCTGTATGGCATAGTAAGACAGCTGAACTTTGACAAATACATATTTTTTGTCAGTAACGGTCAAAGAAACCGGTTTTATTTGAGATGGTTAGGAATGAGAGTTTCCAGAATGTTTTCTTGAGTGACAACCTTATAAATCCAATATTGCCGACTTTCACATTCACAGTTCAGCTAAAGGAAGATATGCCCCTTCCTTGGTGAGTGGAGGATATTGGAATTTTTAAGGTGTGAGTTAGGTGTACAAATGGTAATGATGCAGAATACAAGGATATATTTTTGTATTTACTCTGAAATTGGAAGGTTGAGGATAGAGAGACACATCTCACCATGGAGTAGGACAAATTCATATTTTATTTTATTTATTCATTTCATGCTATTTCATTTTGGAGAAAAACAGTTTACACCTTACAGCAATGATATTTTTATCTATGTGAACCCAGCAGTCAATAAATAAGCCTGTCGCGGCTGTTCCTGTAGATGTGATATGAATATGCTGTACTGTATGTGTATTTTAGGTAATTAAAAGTAACATTCTTCAACACACTTTCAATTTATTTTCATTAGATCAATACGTTAAACCAATTTATTAAAAAAAACAAACACCTCTTCATGGGGATGTTTTTAACAAAAGCAGCTGCGTTGAATATTGTATTATATGAATACCATTATCAAGAACATGAACAGCATGTTTCATTTCATGTTTTTACATGCAAATTAAACTTAATTGACAATGGTTTTTAGTCACATGGGGAAAAAATGCAAACCAGATAAGCTTTGTAATGTTCCATTGACATCAGTTTTGACAGATGTTTAATTATTATTACCTGTGCTATTGATGTCATGCAAGAATATCATTGCCTAGTTTGTGTTTCAACCTTATTCTTAACCTCAATTGTGATAACCTTGCTAGTGTGAAAGCCCTTTGTTTGTTTATTGTTACAACATTAATCAGATTCATTACATTTTAGTACGATGCCACATTTTCTCTCCTGGCCATTTGCTCTAACCCTGCAATGCCATCATACTCCCCAGGGAGCTGCACCACCAGTTTGGTAGCCACTCCATTAAACTATCTTTGCTCTGCACCCTACAATCTAGTCAAAAGGGCCTCTATCAGGCCGTCCTTTTGACACTGAGGCTGTTGTTTGGGTATCGCTTTCTATTTGGAGTGCTTCAGTCCGTCTCTGTTGACTGTAAGCAATAAGCGATGAGCCTCCACTCTCCGCTGTCCCCATAGCAAAGAGAGAGAGAGAGAGGGGAAATCTAATTATTTCCCTCCCATGGCCCAGCAAGCCTTAAAGGTTAATCACTGTCCGTCTAGCTAATTCTGTCTGGGTACACTGCAGTAATTACAACACCTCGCTCTCTCTCGCCTGCTCTCTCAGCTTTTTCCCTATTGTGTACCTTGCTCGCTCCAACGCTCTCCTCTGCACCCTCTCTCTTTATAGATGTCTCTCTC
Organism: Scomber scombrus; assembly: GCF_963691925.1. Taxonomy (NCBI): domain Eukaryota; kingdom Metazoa; phylum Chordata; class Actinopteri; order Scombriformes; family Scombridae; genus Scomber; species Scomber scombrus. The sequence goes on from NC_084985.1 coordinate 8,283,748, forward strand.
TCTTTCTATCGTATTCATCTTTTCATATAGATGGTAGACCTCTCTGGCTCTTCTTTTCTTTCTCTAAACATGCACCTATAGTATATAGTATACATTTAAAATAATACCTGGGAGCTTTACCTTGGTTGTAAAGATAAGCAGGTCTTTATTTGAAAGAGGCTCATATTGCAGGCAAGCCTTGTATCCCACAGTTTTTACAAGTATATTTTCAATAGTTTTTCCTCCATGTTTACCTAACCTGATAATCAAACTGAAATGCTCTTTGGTTTCACTTCAATCATTCAGCCTAACATCATGTTCATGTTAACTGATTAACTGTTTGTTTTGTTCTCACCGATCAGTAGCAAATGACAGTATCTGTCCCACCAATGTGATTTTTGGTCTACCACAGCTGTGGTAGCTGATGTTAAGAGCATCTTAGAGCATCAGCTACCACAGCTGTGGTCGACTAACATCTGTAGGAGCTGATGCTAGCAGCATCATCTAGTACAGCTGCATCGCCACACCACACCATTTTTATGAACTTAAAGACATATGCTGATTCAAGAGTTGTTATCTCTGTTAGTCGACTAACTACAGCCATATTGATGTTATCCATTCTTGTTGCTATTTTTCATGGACACGGCTAGGTAACGTCCCAGCCATGAAGGAAGACAACCACAATCACCATTCTAGTATCATATATTTATCGGGAAAAAAAACGTAGTCAATTGTTACTCTAACAACGACACTAGACTTACAGGAATCACTGAAAAAGTTGTAGAGGTGGCACTAAGATCATTTTTATCTGCTGTCTTGATATGATTTCCACAACATCTATACAACAACCTAGTCATGTCATAATCTTTGAGATTTTCTTTTCAACAGCAATAATGTTAATTTAAGTAACTTCTACTTTACCATTTTTTTCAATCATTGTTAAGCTACTGCAAATAAAACTTAACACTTCCTACACAGATGTTGCATGTTAAAAATCTTCCAGTGACTCGAAGGCCAGTTCTTTCCTGGCGGGGTTTTAGTGTGAAACATTTACAAGGTCTTTTATTTCTTCAGCGACTGGCTTCTAAAATAAAATGTAAACTAGCTGTGTATGAAACTCGGTGGCCCCTGATCTCTAACCTCTTTCTTTTTTCTTCGCTGCCTTTTTATGATAGTTTTGATGACAAATGACAAAAGTAACTTTGATGTTATCATGTGTACTTTTTATAAGTGATGGTTGTTTTTAATTAATAATTTCATGTCTCTGTTATCAAATGTTGTTTTGTGTGTCTTTGACAGTAGATTAACAGTGATTTAATTTTTTGGTGATTGAAAAAACAGCAAACTAAAGACCATTGGAATTAATTAGTAAAAGAAATCATAGCAATTCATAGCAGCAGATCATTAATTATATTGCTGTGGTAAATGTAGATTTTGCTGAATATACAGTGTAAGCCATTATTTCAAGTAATGTCATTATTAAAAGCATTTTATCTTTATTAGTGACTAGATATTATTTGGTGTAATTTGAAACTCAGCAATTGCTTGAATACCAGTGTTTATTTGAGAGTTTAGGATAGATATTGCTTCTTTGAGATATAATTATAAGTAACATGTATATATAGATATTCTACAGATATTGAGATGTATTTGTCTTCTGTCAGATCTTGGAAAGGGGACAGTTTCCTTTTCTCACCTCCTCTCTTTCTCACACTCCTCGCTTTTCTTTTTTTTTTCTATCTTCTCACCACCTCTCTGTCTCTCTCTCTCTCTTCTTCTCTCTAATCCTACCTTTTTTTCACTTATTGTATCTGTTTTCTACTCTCTCCCCCATTCTTCTCACCATTTCTCCTCCTTCTCTCTGTCCCTCCACCCACCCTCATCCTCACCACTCCCCACCACCTTCTCACTTCTCTTCTCCCTCTCAGTATGGCTCAGTTTCCAACTGGTTACAGCTGTATTTCCCTCTAGCAACAGCTCCAGGAAGTGCGCCCTAGGCCCTGAAATACTCAACCATTTCTTCTCCTTCCAATTTCTCACTCTCTGCCAAAAGAATCTTCAGAAGCGACAGCTTAAGATACTTAAAATACTTCTGTTTCATCTTCCTGCTTTTCTTACTATTACAATTTTTAAAAGTCTGTCAATGCATGTGACGTTACTGGCTGGTAAATACAAGAAACTTCAAACAATAGTCACGTTAAAGCACAAAACAACCACACACAAAAAAACTTTGTGCATCGTGCAAAACAATATGTACATCAGATTTTCTGGTAACACTTTCCAATAAGGGTGAATGAATTAATATTAGGTAATGGAATACTAAGCATTAACTGACTGTTAATTAACACTTAACCAATTGTCAATTAATCATTTACTGATGGTGTTCATGTTTATTAAGGTATCAATGTATACATTTAAAGGTTTATAAAGATGCTATTATTTTGAATAGCACTTTGTGTGCTGTGTGTCTAAATGTATTTTTATTGGTTGTGGTCATGAAAATGTTGAATGAATATCTTGTACAAAGTTTAATGTCTGCAAAAGGTATTTTGCTTTGTCAGATCCTGTTAAAAGGATTAAAAGGAGTTATATGAGAGATGACGAGAATGCATTTAATTTTTATGAGAAATACATTTTTTGCTGATACCAAATGAAGTAAAATGTTGGTGGAATACTACTAAGTAAGAACAAACCTTAGACAATAGGTTTGTGAAATTGAATTTAGAGGAATTGGATGAGATCTTATTTGAAAGAAGACTGTATGATGATTCATCTGATTTATTCTGTACTGTACATGCAGATTGGTTTGTGATGACCCTGGATTTGTACCTTGGGGTTAACACTATGCTGGAACGTGATGGCGAGCCAGTGCCAGTGATGAAACATCCTGAGGGAAAGCGGTTTGGCCAGCTGCTTTGGATCTCATTCTACAGGATGCCACATAAGGAATAATCATTGCATACCAATCTATCCTACCCAGATAGAGAGAAATTTAAGGGAAAAAAATAAACACTAGGGACATTTTATTTTATTTCATTTTATTTTTAGTTATGGGCTGTCTACTTTGTGGGTTGTTTTTTTCCTTCAGTTTTTGTAAACTGTGAGAGAAACGATGAACTGTAATTAACCTGCCAACTTGATGTCCTTCGTGTTTACTCTTAGCCTAAGTTGAATGCAAGTGCTACAGTAGGGAGTTGTCTCTTTGAGCCCAGTTTCTATTCCTAGAATAATAATCAGTGTAATACCATGTTTATGTTATGATCACAAGCAACCTTTTTTAGTACAATGTAACTTACTTTTTTAACAGTTCTCCTGTTTCAGCGTACATGGGAAAGGACACCATCCATTTTAATGAATTGCTTTTAGTTTACTGTAATGTCTTTGTAAACGTGCAGAACATATACTGTATGGTAAAACATATGGTCTACATTTTAAGAGATCCCCTCCACTCAAAAACATGTATTTATAGTTGACTCCTCTTGGAAAATCTTCAGTTTTAGTTGAAAATAACAAGCACCTGGCATGACTATTATCGGAAAATGTCTTTTAACATGTAGCATGAAGTCATCTTTTTAAACTTGGAGGGATTTATGTTGATAACAGATGGCGGTGATGATGAATTGGTGTTTCACTAATGTTGTGAAAGATGTAGCTGTGGGTCGTTTAAAATGTACAGGGGTCACACAGAGCATCATTAAATGGTTAATTATGGTTAAGTAATGCTTATTCAGCATCCTTATGCATTTATGGAGTGTACTTGTGGGATATGTTCAACTTTAGAATAAGGGTCACAAAGATCCAGTTATGGTTAAGAAATGCTTATACAGTATAAAATGCACAATCATTTATAAGTTAGGCTATAAATTAAAGAATGTATACATGAAGATAAAGGAACAAGCACACTCCATGGTCTTCTACATAAAAACTATGGAGTGTCCACAGTTACCTAATTCTTATTACTGTTTTAACTAATGAGAATAGTATCTTAATAAACTATTAAATAATATATACATTGATGAACACCATTAGTTACTGATTACACATTGGTTAACTGTTAATGAACTGTTAGTTAACACTTATGACTGTATTACCTAATAGTAAAGTGTTACCACTTTTCTAAAATAATGTTTTCAAGGTGGTTCCCTTTACATCTTCTCTGTTCAATTTCCAAATTCTGTATATCTGCCAAATTTGGGCATTTTCTCTCCCTCTGTCCTCTCTCCCTGCAGGCCCAGGCTCCACTAACAGGCTGCCTCCTGCTGAGGCCAGCGGCCTGACGCTGCTGAGGCTGGTGGGCTGTCTCTTCCCATATCATCAATACAGAGGCGAAAACAACAGAGAAGAGGAGAAGGATGAGAGAAGAGTAGAAGAGCTGGGAAGATGAAACAAAAATGTGCTGAAGAAAAGGGATGGGAGGCTAGAGAGTATCGCTTAGCAAAGTGTCAGCACTCGGCTAATCTTTCTCCATTGCACTCTCCTTTCTTTCGGTTTTTCACTGCTAGGGGACCAAAACAGCAGCAGGGGATAGAAGCTTCTTTATTACACTCTAAATGTTTTCCAAGAATTTCGTGGAGTGACAAAGATCCCTAGAATATGTTTTTCGGGCCCTGCGGCAAAGCCTTATTTGAGAGTCTGTGGGCAGACGGGTGCTGATGGAAGTAGTGGTGATGCGGGGCGCTGCCAGTAGCAGTAATGGAAGAGGGCAGCTGCTAGAATTGCTGAGGAAGACACATGGGAAGCTGAGAATCACAGGATGAGAAGGAGAAAACAAAGAGAGGATGGAAAACAACAGTGCCTGGCTGTTGTTATCAAATGTGCTACAGATTATGCTTTGTGAAAGTGAGAAATGCAATGTGTAGAAAGCAAAGAAATTAGGTTAAAGTGAGAAACTGCAGGGTGCCACAGTGTGTGTTGGAAAAGATGATGAAGGAAGGATAATGCTGATAAAGATGTTCTGCTTTGAATCAGATAATACATGTGTTATAAATGTACTGTATGAATTTCTAATTATGTAAATTACATGCAGCATAATTAAAAATAAATGTTACTGCAGACTTCTCAATTGTTTTTATACAATATAAAACTAAATAGAGGTACTTATGCAAACCAGTTTTATGAGTATATTGTAGTTTTTGTGAATACATGTTCACTTTTGTCTTACTGTGATTTGGTTTTATACTTCGTGCAAAATGTGATGTATGACATGACTGAACACTAAAATTGTTGTATTAGCAAATTATAAATTGCTTGAAAATGTATTGCTTGAAAAATTATGAAAGTATTTTTTCTTCTGTCAACGGGCCAACACTAATTATCCTTGTGCTTGTGTTGGAGTGAACTAGCACTTACACTTCTTGTTGAGATGAGTGCCTTGCATTGGTAAAGGGTACTCAAATACAAGTCTTAATAATTAACACATTTCAACTGCATCAAAGATTGAGTAACGGTGCATTACATGATGATATTTCAGTACAAAAACTACAGAACTATGTACATCAACTGTATTTTGGTATTAACAGCAAACATGGCACCATCATTGTGTAAGCAAGTCTTTAAACTTGAACATACAGAGGTGTGATGGCTAGGGGGACACACTGGTGTATATATTCATTAATGAGTCTGCTGCAGTATGACTTATATCGTTATATGAATTGTCGAATATGTTTGATTTTACAATTATTCTGCTGGAGTCTTGATATAACGACTTCATCTCAGATCAGTTCTGTGGTTCTTACCTCTGTGGTTTTGGGGATAATTCTATATCAAGCAAAATGCTCTCGTACTAGCCTTGAACAAAATTAATGTGTATTTCTCAGTCCAGTCTAGTATGTACGATTTAGTGGCATCTAGTGGTGAAACTGCAGATTACAACCAAATACACCACCCCTCATCCTCCTCTTCCAAGCGTGTAGGAGAACCTACGGTGGCTGTGAAACTCGCTAAAAGCAGGAAAGGCCCTCTCTAGAGCCAGTGTTTGTTTTGTCCATTCTGGGCTACTGTAGAAACATAGTGGGGCAACATGGATGCCTCCATCGCAGAAGACCCGCTCCCTTTGTAGATATAAAGGGGCTCATTCTAAGGTAACGAATGCCACCAAATTTTACACACTGCTCCTTTAAATGCTAGTTGTCAACAAGACATGTTACTTTTTCAACAGGTGCACTGACAACATTTCAAACTGTGGCGTTTGGCGGTTATGTCACACAAAAGCGGTCCAGTTTTCGGTTAAATTTTGTTCCCGGTATGGATTTAATTATTATTCAGTCTGAAGTCTTGAGTATGTATGCTCTAAAGACTTAGAGTTATCATAAAATATGATGTTAGACAACCTTACAGTTTACCACAGATTAGGTAATCTGCGACTCATCTGTGACTAAATGACACCAAGAAGTAACAGCAGACTTCAAAACTGTGGAGTTCTTTAACATGATATCAGCTATCTGCACACTCAGATTTACCAATTAAACTGGTCTGTGATCATTTTACACCAAACGATATCAAAGGAGAACATTTGTGTTTGACTCTTTTCGTTGCATAATCATTTTTGATTCATCATTTCCTGCAGGCCTCAAAAAATACAGTGATTTCCATGAGTACAGATGGCATGCACATAAATGCAGCACACTAAATGATTTGAATATTCATCGAAATGTAAGATGTCAGTCTCCTTGTGAATAATTTTTACCCGGGAGCTACAAGCTTGTGTGAGTACATCTTGTATGTGATTCACATTATTATGGTGAAATATGTACAGTAATTTACACAAGCGTCAATATGTTCTGCTGAAAGGTTTACCTTGTGTGAGAAGTTGAAGGGTCCTGACTTCCTCCCGCACACGGAGCTGCAGGACCTGCTGCAGGATGTGCTGCCTCTGGGCTTCCTGCATGATACCCATTCTCTCTAGCTTCCTGTCTGTCAATCTCATCAGAGCCCGCCCTAAACAGAAAAAGGAAACAAGCCTGTAGTTGAGGGACATAAGAAGTAGGATGCCAGTGGGAATCAAATATGCACAGCTTGAGACACTTTAAAAGAGTACAAATAAAGCATTTGTGTCAGTTGAAGAACTGAGCGAGGAAACACACAAGCAAACAAATACGGTCAGATGATCACAGCCGCACAATTCATGGGTTTCATGTTGATAACAGAGCATAAAATGTTGAAGCTTTCCAAGTCTGCAACATTGTTTCTGAGATAAAAACTGTTTTAAGACTCGTTCCTCTATTATGTGACTGTCAATTAGTCTGCAAACTGCTATTAAGTGCGGCACACGTATTACATAAATATCAGGGCTGTACATCCCCTGAGCGAGAATCCCTCACAGCTCCTTCCTTAATTGCAAATCCTTGTATAAAATCCATAATTTAATCATCCAATCAGTTTCTATGAAGGGGATTTGGGCTGCTGATAAAATGCAAGTAGAATATGGTGTAATTATTAATGCTTGTTAGGAGTGCCTTTGTTACATGTGGGATGGTAAGCAGATAGGATGATAATGCAGGGTAATTACTAGGAATTATGTTGGACCCCGACAGCTCCCTTTGCTCTTTTGTCCTGATGACTGCCGGGGCAGAAATTTGCTCTGATTGGTTGACAGCTGGGGCAAAGATCAGTCCTTATAGGCCCGTGGAAGTTAGCCTATTACATTCTTTCGCCTCTTTTCATCCCCTCTGTGTCTGTTTAGATCATTGAATACACTCACAAACTAACAAATATGAAGCTTCATTCACTTGTGCAAAAAATGAAATTGGTTTACTTACTCTCACTCAATGTCCTTGCTAAAAAGAATAAAGAAAAAGGCCCAACTTCATAATTTCATGCCTCCTGACTTCTTCAGAAGATCTGATGTAGATTGTTAGGGCATGCTGAGTCCCACACTACCACTTTGCTACCATAGCACAAAAGGGAGTACTTGGGAAAGCTAAGTACCCTAACGTGTTAGCTGACTGTGTTAGTCCAATTTTGTCCCACCTTAACAAAAGAAGCTCTTTGCTCTACGCTTTGGCCAGATGGGGGTAAAATGCCAAACATAGTTAAGGCGCTTCAATGCAAAAATGGCGCTGAAAGTACACATTACATAAACACTGGGGAGCTAAGTACAGTCATGAAGGCTCAGAAGTGAGAGCAGCATATTAAATAGGAAGATGCAAAGACAAAGATTAGTGAGGTGGAAAGAGAAAGTGGACTAATGAATCAAAGGCAGGGTGGAGGGCGGAAAGTTGGTGAGAAGAGGGAGATGTACAAATTGACAGGAAAAAAAAAATGTGAACATAAAGCATACGCTGTTATGAGTCTATAATATTGAGCAACCATCATTTGGCAACTCATCATGTAACCAAAGATAGATCGGCATGGCAACAGAGGTTCACTTTTTCTCTGCTTCAGTAATGTCTATCTTAAATAACAGACACAAGAGATACAAAAGAGCTGAAGGAGATAACAGATGGTTAACAGCATCTTTGCTAATCTTTGTATTACAAAACAATGTGGTATACATGATTTCCTTAATCCCTGTGTTTTGTTAATATCATGGCTTTGATAACAGTTACAAAATCAACCAGTTTTTTTTCCATTTGAATATTTTTTTCCCCAATTCCCTGCCTTTCAATCACATTTTATTAGTAGAGCACCTTTTGTACAGGTTAGTGAGTGCAATTCAAAGTGCTTTAAACATGACCGATAATAAGACAAAACAAATTTTAAACGTGAGAACATGAGAACATGTTTAAAAAGATAAAAAAATGGATTGTAACTGATACAATTGATTTAAAATGAAATAAAATAAGAACTACACGAAACATGATTATTTTGTTTAAATACTTATTACTTACTCAAGTCATCAATTAAAAATCTACATTTATAGGCAACTCTTATGAAAGTAGGAGAACGTAAAAAGTTGATAAATCAATATAAAATATGTTGACAGAGCTGTTTAAGAGGAATCGGGCCTCCAGGACCTTCAAAAAGAACATTAAGGTTAATGAAACCTTCTAGTTATGCTTCAGAAGTATTCATTAAAAGCATTTAGCATGAATATTTAATTTACTAAATATGTTTTCCCGTGGAGGTTTTAATAAATCAGGCCTGATGTCTTCGAACAAGTGTCTAAGAGTACCAATGTGGGCAGGTGGAGTGTTACGTATGCCTGAAATATGAGAAACTTGCAGATGACTACAGACAAACTGCCAGTTCTCAGTTTTGGATGCCAATGTGGTGTTCCTTCAGGTCAGCACGGCAGTATCAGCAGGGTGGAACAGCTTCTGTAAGGAGTCCAAGCTTTCACTCTCTTGCCCTGCAGTTCTGAGTCATTGGTTTCGACAATCCCACCAAGCCTCAGCTGGGAATTTTTCAAACCACAATTAATACACCGAGCAGTGTAGCATGGCCACGAGGAGAGGAGGAGGAGGTGGTGCAGGAGGCAGAGGATAGGACAGAGGAAGAAATTGGTCAAGAGGAAATAAATGAGGTAAGAGAGGCAGAGAGATGCTGGAAGAAAAGTTGAGTGTCTGGAAAACAAAGTGGTACAAACATAGTGGATGTATTTCAAAAAATATTGCAAAATATGAGAAAAGACCAAGACTGTGCTGTGTAGTGAGTGGTACAAACTAAATATTAAAAGTTATACTACTAAATACATTGTTTGGTCATGTAAACATCACTCCAAACATAGAGAAGCATTTTCTAATTGGGTGTGCCACCGGCAGTAATCATCAGGAAAAAAACATTTGTTTGTGCTTTCCAAAACATTTACAAATCCTTGTTAAGAAAAAAACCAGTTTAATGATGTGATACCACAATGATTAAGGTCTGGTTAGGTTCAGGCCCAGAAACCACTTGGTTCGTTTTAGGGAAAGATCATAATTTGAGTAAAAATGATCACTTTGTTAAGGTTAGAAAACCAAGTTGTGTGGGTTAGAGTTACTACTTCTTTAAATTTAGGCAACCTTCGTTGTCATGGCTACAATACTCGCAATTGGAAAAGTGCCACTCGTGGTTGGAAACAGGAAAAGAACGGTCTCCTGCTGCAAAGTAAACTGCTGGCTTAATGCCTCCATCCAGCCTTACTCCTTCAAACCAAGAAATTTGTCAATACACTTACCGTCAACTTCATTAGGAACACTCCAGTACACCACCACCCACTATGACCTCAATAATAAACATAAAGTAGAAATATCACCTTTCTGACAATGTCAACAAAAACTGAAAATGAATCCGCTTTGTAAAAGTAGAATTTATAGCAGAGCTGTTGTATTGGATTATATATTAGATTGCACAGGTGTTTCTAATAAAGTGGCTGGTGAGAGTATGTTCTCTCCATTGTGCCACTGCCCATGATCATAATTACTACAGCTGGTAAGACACCTGTGACACAAAGTAGCTATTGGTTGTTTTTGGGTGGCTGACAACGCAACCTACTGTGTTGTTTTTATTTTTGGAGGACAGCGTCAAATATTATGTCAGCATGGTTAATTGGTTAATTCTACAAGATTATAGTGCTATGATAGAGCATTGCTTCAGTTCATTTGGCAGGCCAACACAAAAAGATGATGGTAAATTGTTTTTTAACACATGGCAAAAAATAATTTACTTGCTGACCCAAAACACATAGTATACACTTGTGCTATGGCACTGGATGTATGCACAATCATTGGCTTGTCTTTGAAGACAACGAAGAACGTGTATTTATTCAATCCCTTTTGATTACTCTTGTTCTTTGGTCCTGTCACTACAATCTTCTTTGCTTATTGATTGGATTCAAATTTCACTCGATCCTCTGACACCTAATTTCACCCATTCTCACTCACTATAGTTTTGCAAGTTTTGAGCAAATTTCTAAAATTTGGGCAACTTAAAATATAACTCAGCATGTGTTTCCATGAACAACCAAAATACTAATAGTTAACGAATAATATGATTACTGTAATTGAGCATTGACATTACGAGGTATTTCTGCTAAAGGCTGCACCACAGACAGCTGCAAACATGTTTAATTTTTTAAATCTCTAGTCGGCTGTGATGGACTCACAGGTCTCCTTTGACCAAATATGCGCACGTTCAGCCAATGAGAACACTGATTCACCATGTTTGGAAATGGTGTTATTTTTCTATCATGTTCCATCATCATGTTTATAACACTACAAACCTAACTGCCTCTCACTTCTAACACGGTTTAGTTCGTGATCTATCTAACTCTGATCAATATTTATTTATTACCCACATTGAAAAGGTGAAATAATAACCTTCTTTGGTTAGTCTAAGTGCATGGCATTTTCACTTAACGGTAGCTCAATGTGACCGTACCAAGATGGCATTTGTGTTTTTTAAATAAACTAATTTATTTCCTGTGATGTACCCTGTGGTGCTTTTATCAGCTGCCATGGTGATAAAGAGAGGAGTGACATGCAAACAGGGCCCCCTGTCTGAGCTCCAAGCAGGGAGTTTGTGGCTGTGTGCATCTCTGACTCTAATAACTCTTTATTTTTTTAGGCTTTCTGGCAGAGAGGTGACATTTCCCAATGAGTGGCAGCGTGACATGAAAGCCTCTACCACAGTGTCAAGGTAGAATAGAAATATCAGTATTTTCATTTATAATCACAACCTCACTTTTTTCAAATGCCAACTTTTTTGGCCCAGTTTCAGGTCATTTTAAGGTAAACATTTAAAACAGTACATAAAGACAGGTGTCCTACATTCACACCAACCTACATTCTTTCTGTGCATACTGAAATACTGGATCTTTACCCAGACTTGTTCTTTCTCTCAAGCCTCTTTGCCTCCCTTTTCCTCTCCTATCTCACTGCTTCTCTACTGCCATTTACCTACTCAGATAGCTTCTTGACTACCACACTTATCTGTCCCCCTGGAATGAGGTAAATAATGTCTTCCTGTCTTTCTTTAGTGGATCCAAACTGCTGCTGCTGCTTTCACTGTACTGTGAATATTTCTCTACTTCACCTATTTGTTTGATTCTGGCAGTTACCTGTAGCTCTGATTCATTTCCACCGGCTGTATTTTATGAGACAAAAGCTATATTGGAATCATACTGAAAAATGTACGATCAGCTACATTGTACATATTTTGATGCAATGCACAAACTCAAAAATGGGCACACGTGTATACACGAACATTTTACAGAAATATACTGATGTGCGTACACACAAACACATTGTCCCTGGGAATTAGATTAATGAGTGGTGTGTAAGCAGCAGTGTTGGGCTGAAGCAGATTAATCTACAGCTACAGCCTGGCACAGTCAACCACAGCTTTGATGAATGGGAGCTTAAAGTGCATCAGTACACACACACACACACACACACACCCGCGTGCAAACACACACACATATGGTATGTATTTTGTCACGTGCATGCACACACAGACACTGATCTTGCAAGTCCATCTCATTTTTCCATGCAAGGCTAAAATGCCACGCTAATTATGCTTGTGTGTGGTGCAGCCATGGGTAAGGACAGGACTACAAAGGCAGCAAAATAACCCTCCTCTCCCATAAAAGTTCAAAAATTGTACTTTTCAACCCTGACATGTTTTGGCAGCTGTGCTGGAAGCTGGCGATATGGGGAAAGAATGTATTCTATGACTACTTCTCCTCAGGTAAATCTTCCACACCGGTCACACATATTTCTCAAATCTCCTGCGCAGCTGTGCGCCAATATGTGTGTCCTCTGGGGATGAATGTCACTGAGCTGCATCTGGCGAACTGCACTCCAAACCTGCGCTACACTCTGTCTAACAGAATAACAAGTGATTTGAATGTTGAATGCTGGATAGTAAGTATATATATGGCTGCCATATGCAATAAGAACACCCTCAAGAATAAAATAATAGCATTGGATTCACCTGGCTGATGATGGCAAATTATGGAAAGTAGCAGCACTGGGCCTGTTCTGCACTGGCACAGCTTGAAGTCCTTAAAGTAAATGGTGACTGATTGTCTCAGTCACTGAGCTGCTTGTTGCCCCGCAGCTAAAAGGCTACTGCAGCAACTGGGCACCTGTGATCCAGTGCTGATGCTATTCCTGACTCTAGGAGAAGAGGCAGGTTATGATCCTAAAGAGAACATGGTTCATTGTTTGTAATGAAGCTAGTTCAGCCAAATAGAGAGAGCATGAATAGAGATAGAACACACACAAATACACACCAGATAATAAGCTGTCTCAGTCCTCCACTTGTCACAGCAGCAGTAGCCTCATGCTGATTTCACCACTACTGATCTATTTCAGTTTGCTGATCATTATACAGCTCCTCTGTTGGTTAGCCACTGCTAACAACCTGTAGACGGCTCACTGGGACTCCCAACGCTGTGGAATCGGTATAGATTACTAGAATCATTGTAAGGTTTACTATGGAGCTAAGTAGCTGTCTTGAGTTACACACATGACTATGGATTTCCATGGTCATTATGTAATTTCAAGACATGATATCCTTTCACAGGTGGGAGCAACCTGCCTTGATGTTGTCAGGCAAACCAGACTTTAATTTTCCGTCCCTGCTGCTAAATATGGCACTCACTGGTAAAATAAGAAGAAGGGTTATGAAATAATTCAGTCTTTTATCAATGTCAATCATGTTATCATACAACACATTTCACAGAAAGTCATAATTAACGGTATATACCGTACTGCATTTCCAGAACATTGGGGGGAAAAAGAATGCACAACACTGCAGAAACTTCAAAATTCACACTCTAATAGCACTAGATCCCATATTTCTCATATTGCAACTTCATAACATATTTTTCTACACCCTCCATGCCTTAAAAAAAATGTACACCCCTTTCAAACTCCACACCTCCTATTTGTAGCACAAGCCACCTGTTACTAATTTGCAGTCTTCAAGTACTCTCATTGAAGATTGCACCTACTTTGATGCACACAAATCTGTAACAAAATTAGTTATTGAAGTTTGGTAAATGTAAATGCAAATGATAAATTTGGAACTTCTGGTTCAAGTGGTCAAGCTCCAAAAACACTGGATCCTACACTTCCCATAATGCAACACAATAACATCATTAACCCTTACATACTGCTCAGGGTCAAATTTTACTCATTGTTACATTTGAGAGCTGTAAAAACACTATATATACATTTCTAGGTGGGCTTTTCATGATCTGACCCCAAATATACAAAAATTGAAATAAAATACTTTTTGTGTGCAGATGATATACATTTTTAAAAATGCAACTGTCGAAATTAGAACTGTTTATTAAGGAATTAAAAAAAACTAAAATAAATCAGTGGTTGCATTCTTCATATTCTATAAAATGTTCTCCTGGACCCACATATAGTGATTGTGAAAGTCTTTCTTCCATAATAAATAGAATACACTCTGTTTGCTCTCTGACACTTTCATTAAGGACTAATAAACCACATATTAATGACTGATGGGGAATTTATGAATGTGATTGGGTGTAGAGATTAACTTTGAGTCAGAATATGAACAGTATGTAAAGGTTAAAACACCCGTAGCCCAAATAATAAGCCAACAAATAATGAATCATCTCAACCTTTATATAACCTACATAAAACATGTAGCTGGAGCCCTGAATGCAGTTTAAATAGAGTTGGTTGTCATGCAGGCAGTCCTACAATGATTTGAAAGACTCACCAAGCCTAATGTCTCTGCTCTATGTGGTAACGAGCAGCAACAAGAACTGCAAAAGGCCAAAGAAAAGTATAAAACTGCACGGCCGTAGACTTTCTTAGCCTGAGTGCCACTGCTGAATCATACTGGGGGAAAACAGGTGAAACATATTCACCACAGTGTGAGATGATTACCGTGACTGAGACCATATGAGATTACCATGACTCATATGATCACATCATGCATGGTTTTAATATAGGTTGTCTTTGACTGATCTCTACATTTTCTTTCTATGATCATTACACTGGGGACATGAAGTGTATATCAAGAGTCTGTTTTTCTCTTTTTGGCAGTCCCAGGCTTTTAATCTGTCTTTTAAAAAATAAGGGAACAGTATAAACAGAAGAATACAGTCATTTTATCTGTTCACTCTCAACATAACATGTGTTCCTTGCTGTTTTATTTTGAGTGTAACATTATTTAAGTAAAATGTGAAGCAGGCTGTAAGTGGGCTTTCACAGTTGTGCTGTTGGCATTTAGAATTTTTCTTAGCTTTTGTTTACGCCTGAAGAATCAGGACCATGTTGCCTTAGACATAGTGAGTTGTATTACGACAAACTGATTCCCAGTAACCTCTCCTAGGGAAGATAAATTATCAATTTCTTTCTGTGTGTTTTATGGGGAAGGTATACATACACACATAGCTTGTTAAATATACCTGTACAAATACTTAAATTATGTTATTTGTCGATTTTTTAACAGGATGGTTAGATGTAGGTGTTCTCAATTGCATGTTAAAGCGCATAAAGCCCCACTTTGATATTGTTGTGTAAATTGTGCAATATGGGAAGTCCCATGTGGATTTGGTCAAACATTTTGGAATATAAATGTCCTTTACTATTATACATTGTACATTCCCATGTTATATGTGGGTTTATGGTTGTTAAATATGTATTTACCCGGTTTTATTTAATGTTTTGCCAGATTTTATTTTCGTTGTTCTTCTTTTAAATAATTTTTGTATTGAAAACTGAACCACACAGGGAAAAGCACATGAGATGCTCTCTAAAAAGGGACTCCATAGCTTAAACACTCTGTTAAAATGACCTCTTGCAAATGTGGTCAACAATAAAATTAAAGCTACATGAACCCCTGAAGTAATTGTGTCCTGTGTAATATCTAATTCCTTGGGTTAAACTAAAAGCGTATATAGTACGATGAGCTGAAGCACACTTCTTCATGTAGCTGCTCTACAGCATTTCACTACCTATCTCTGAAGATTCATTTCCAAGTTCTCCATATGGAAAAGCAAGGGTGACATTTTCAAAACATGAATTTGGCGGAATAGTAATTATTTTTATATTGCACATCACTATATAATCACCTTGCCAATGGCATCATTAACCATGATTCCTTCTGTCTGTGGATCATATTGCTCCCCAGACAGCTCATCAACAGCGAACTGTTCAGATTTCCCTTTTGGAAATGACATAAAACAATAGCCACCAATGGAGCCGTTTCGTGGCTTGTGAATTGATGTGCAGCCATGTTAGTCCCTTTGACTCGTTTACTGTAAGCCTGTTCCTCTATTACACAGCGGTGTTTTTATGACAGCCGTCTGTGGTGCCTGTAGAATTCATTGTCTCATCACTCAAGTGCTGTTTAGGCCTGTCCGTGGGAGTCTGGTTTAAAATAGCCTTTGTCACCTTTCATCCTTTTCTGCAGCTCATCAAATATACATTTTGTACCCAGTGTGAGACCTTCCAGTGAACGAGGAGATCACGGCCAGAGCGACGTGGGCTGCCGTTATTTTGTGGAAAGATGAAAGTGGAAAGATGATGGATCCGGCAACCAGAGGGGGTTGAACACAGACCTTTAAAAGAACTGAAGTCGTATAGGGTGAGCTGCTAGATACAGGCCACCCTTCATTTAACCACTAATATTACAGGCTATTAATTATTCAGAACAGCGCCTTATGACGCCATACATCAATGGATGTTAGGAAGCTGGTTATTCATTTATCCTAGTATTCCTGTGTGAGGACAAACAGCCGAACCGATGGATGGTGGGAGCAGAAATCTCTGTATGCTCACACGTCACTGCTGTCTCTGTTTTTTATCAAACCTACAGTGTCTCCAAATTAGCTGACTGGCTGCCGGGATGGCTGGATACCTATCCTGCCAGCCTCTACAGCTGCATCTAATTCCCGTCTTTGTATGCCTCTAGAGAGGCTCTGAATTTCCACACTCTGATGTAATGGTCTTCTCTGACAGAAAATATAACTTAATAGTGACTCACCCTTTATTTCCTCTTCCACCCTCTTTCTTTTGATTACCCGTGTCACCACACCTTTTGTGCTGATTACATCTGAGGTATCGGAAATTGTGTGTTTAACTCATTTATCGTGCAGAGCTATTCTCTCACATAAAGAATTTCGTCCTTGTAATTACAATGGATTAGGGACTAATATCTAATTATGCCTTAATATGCTTTAATGCATTTTTAATGACAGCTGGGTGTTAAAGTCAAATTCGACGGCTGCCTCTGTTGAGGGTGGGAGCTGAAGATTGAGGGAGGCAAAGAGTTTCTTGGCAGTATAGGCTGGAGGGAGGATGGGAAACATTGATTTCTTTGGCGGAGGTTACAGGAGCCTAGCAGGGAGGCAGCTGCTGCATACTGAAGTCATTCAACGTTAAAATGTTGCACCAGCCCTGATACGCAGTAAAATGCATTTCCCTCGCCGCTGTTTTATGTCAAAGGAGGGAGGACACAAATGCCTGTTTGAATTATGATCTGGAATAGAGACGGTTTATTGATTTGCTACTTTATGAAGGGATGACTACATTGCCAAGACAAGTAAGATTGAGTACCACTGGCAGCCGAAAAGAGGTTTGAGTATTCTGTTATGGATGGATTGGACAGAAAACACAGTAAAGAAAGGCTACGGTCTGGAGAATCCAATGCTCCGCGAACCCAAAATCTGGCTTATTCATGTAGACGCACACACACAAACACACACATTTCCAATTTTCAAGGGTCACAGCTAGTGCATGATGAGCACGCTGAGCAAATAGATATTCTCAGATGCAGGCCTGCATGCACTTATAAATGTATTCACACTCACTGTTTGTTTGTCTACACATGATTGTTTTCCATAACAATATTCCATTCATCGCTTGTTTCCCCCTTGTTTATTCTAACAGAGTGCAGGAACAGAAACATATCTTCATAATATTTCAAAGATTGATTGGGATGCAAATTGCCTTGTGAGCCCAATTGGTGTGGCTTGTCCTGTTTTAATTGGGTTCTGTTAATTAATGCTCGATGTGAAGACAAAGTGGATTACTTGCAGGTTTTGCGCATGTCATTATCTCCTAATTGTGCCAGTAGGAAAGCGTGTGTGTCTGTGTATTGTATGCGCATGAGTGTGCATAAATATTCACTTCACTCTTTCCTAACTTGTATGATCCTGCAAAAATCATTACACCTTAATAACAAACACAGGTCATTAAGTTAAAACATCATTAAGAAGGTAATTTCTAATGTTTTAATCACTGAAAAACTAATAAGAGAAAATATAATTTATTTACAGGTTATAACCGAATGCACTCGGCTTGTCAGGTAACACTGAGGTGTTTAATTTTAAAGTTAGATTAATTTCATTTAATTATCGATGGACCTCGTGAGAATTTTTAACCAAATGAGTGACTAGAGTGCAGTTAACATGATTTCTCTTTTAAGTAATAACAAATACTGCATGGATTTGATAAGAGGAGTGTTTTGAGTGGTAACTTCTGTCCTTAAACAAAAAACTTTCTGAAATCTGAATTGGTACTGCAAATAATATTAATATGAACATAAGAACCAAATTAATAAACTCAAAAAACAAACAACTTGTTTTTCACAAGTGATTTGGCACCACATCAGTGCTTGTCCCTAGAAATAAAGGAAAACAAAACTAAATTCTCTACTTGGAGATGGATCCAAAATGTAGCAGCGGTTCAGCAAGCATGCAATGAACTGTGGGTTTCCTCCAGATCTCTACGCTACTGATGAGATATATGTGCAACTTGAAGTGCAAAACAGCAAGATTCAGATTTCCAGACCATTTAACAAAGGATGCTAAATCTCCAAACTCTCCATGCAAACATATAACAGTCAAAATCCATCAAAGGGTAAAACAAGAGCGTGAGTCGTGAGTCATTATGCCAATCATCATGACCGCCAAGCGATTTATCCTGCCAGCCAGTCACTGAGTCGAGGAGGTCCTCAATGGCAACAAATAAACATATTAATGTGATCAGTCGTGCTCTGAGAGGTAGAGTGCACAGCAATTAACGGTCGTCTGTTGCTATGCGGACCGGAGTGTCGTTAGCACAGGGGTGACCTTGAAGAGCCTCGTTAGGGAAATGATTGACGTGACAACTGTTGTCAGTGGCAACGCTGACAGTGGGACAGGAGGGATGGACAGACGGGTGGGCCGGGTGGCAAGACTGCAGGTGGCAGTGGGTGCAGAGCACACCTGGGATGTTATGAATGAGATCTGGCTTCTTCAAGATGAGAAGTGAAAAAATAACAACAGAGCACTTGATGTGGTACACTCTTCTCCTTACGCAGTGCGTCAGCTTCAAATGTGTTGACATTTTGATATGATTATTTTTGTGCACAAATCTGACATGACAAATTTGCTAATAATGTCATCTTCACCTTCACATAAAAAAGACAAAAGTAAACACTAGTTTGCAGTGCTGCAGCTGTGCTTGCATGGAAAAAAACAAACAGACAGTTTGATTGAAGAATGCATGATGACCATCTTGCATGACACCCACTGTCCAGGCCAGTGAGGGTGTCAAATCGTACCTGTGATGTCGTGTTGTTTGAAGGAGTCGCTGTAGATCTGGTGCTGATTGGGACAGTGTTTCTTCAGCCATTTGCACACATCCTGTTGGGTCCACAAGGCCACCGGCTTGGACAGCTTCACATATCCTGGCTGTTCCAGAGACAAACAAAATAAAATTACTGTTACACAGGTTGTATTTTCATTTTAGAATCAATGAACTGTGACATCTTCTGAAGTAGTTGTACAGGATAAGTCCCATTTTTTACAGGGTTAATACACTGTTAATACACTGTGGCTCCATTGCTGTTCTTGTTTGGAAAACACTGATGCACAGTATATATATATATATATTTTAATAAAACACTGGTGCACACTGAGTGAACTACCACTACATTTTGGTCGTAGCATATGATTTAAAGACTGCAATAACTATCCAATAAAATACTGTACACTGTTATTGCTTTCCACTGATTGGCCAAGGTGCTATTATGGGAGTCCTTTATATAGTTTGGCCTTCCACCTGACTGACTCCATCATAGAATATTTACTGGTTGCTATGTAACATTTTCCCTGAAGGATCAATAATGTATTAGTCTTTTAAAGTAAAAAGAAGACATACAATGCTAGGAAAGTCAATAATGAGACATTAATAAAATCTTAAGGTACCCTGGGAAGTTTTCACTGAAAACAAATCCTAAAAGATAATTTCCAGATGTGGAATAACCAAAGTATTACATGAAGATTTTGAATTTATGAGTTGCTAGATGTAAAGTTAATGGACCACCAACATTATTACAATTCATCTCAAAGGGGGGCATAAATATATGTACAGAATTCCAGAGAATCTCTCCAACAATTTCACTTGGAGACATTTCACTCAAAATCACAAATATAATCTCATGGTGGTACTGGAATAAAACTCAGGCGATCACCCAAATCATTGAGTTTTATTGTCTGGGAACGATGAATGTTTGTACAAAATGTCATGGCAATAAATCAATCCATTTGATGTTGGGATATTATGTTCTGTACCAAAGTAGTGGACCAGCCAACCTATAGACCATAGAGTCACAACGCCAGTGTGGCTTTTGGTTGACCCCATTTTCCTTCCAAATAAGGAGTTCTCCAAAAACACACACCACTATCTTACTAAAAACACCATCTGGTGCACACTTGAGTTAATCTGCATTACCTGCTTAAGCTAAATTGTGCCAACAGGGCAGGTATCATAGACATATAAACTTACTAAAATGTTGCAACAGTAGTCTGACTAAGTGTGAGTCCAAGAGCCGGGAAGAGCAGCAGGTGAGCAAACTGTCAATCACAGCTGTCAATCAACGCCTGCAGAGAAGCCATCAAAGCCAACTATACAACTTCAAATCTCAGTCAAGATAATTTCCGAAAGGACCACCTGCACAGTCATTAGAGGGCCTTAATGTAGTGATTAAGACAATAATGACTTGTTAAAAAAAAAAAAGACTAGAGAAAAGTTGACGCTTTTTTAAGTCAGTTGGAGGCAGAACCTAGTGGCCGTTGGTGGCGTTGCACTTTGAGATGTTTCTGCACTGGGTTCAACCTCAAGCTGTGGTAGTTCCCATTTAGTTGTAATCAGTGTGGGCAGAGAGTGAAGCTTTAATTCAACTGCAGGGTTAGGCTTGTAACACACACACACACACACACACATACACACACTGTATTGCACTGTACTCTGGTTAAAAGATACCATTTTAGTTTAAATACTTCAATAACAGGCAGCGCGGTAGCCTGCCAGAGTATCACTCTTGAAAGTGCTGGCAATGCTTTTGATTTTGATTGAGGGGCTACTAAAATTACAAACAGAGAGAGGTGATTAAAATTTCACATCCACTCCCTTCCACTTCAGCCTGCTCTCTGGCTGCCGT
The DNA here is from genome assembly GCF_963691925.1 of Scomber scombrus. Classification (NCBI taxonomy): domain Eukaryota; kingdom Metazoa; phylum Chordata; class Actinopteri; order Scombriformes; family Scombridae; genus Scomber; species Scomber scombrus. Next base: position 8,305,063 of record NC_084985.1, read on the forward strand.
GTGGTGAAGCATAGCAATGGAAACCCTTCTCTTCTCCACCCAAAGAACGAAGAATAACAGGTGCTGGCAGCATTTCCTCTGCTTTCTCCTGCATTCTCCTACCCCCCCCCCCCCCAAACTCTCATCTCTCCCCCGTATTCAATCCCGTTCGGTCCCTGTCAGATCTGTCACATTGTCTTTCTCACTTGCTCTCCCCACATACTGTAGCTCTCATCTTTCACATCTCTCCCTTTCTCACCTGTTTCTTATTATATGGTACTACGTTGCTCTCTCCGCTACGCCTCTCCACTGCTCCTTCCCACACACTCTATATCTAGCATTCTAGAGAGAAAGAGAAATTGGGGGAGATGTACATGCTGGTTTAGGCATATGGTGTGCATCCCCTGCAGGTAGGCGAAGTGACAGACAGCCAAACCGAGAAGGTAGGCAGGTTTGCTAGGCCACCGCTCTTAATGCAATTGCTTGGCAGCTGGCGTGGATGCTGAATCTGCAGGGAGGAGGGGAAAGGGGGAGTGGTATCGAAGGAAGAAACCACATTAACCATTAAACACAACTCAACTCAATGCTAATTAACCCCGACTAGGAGCCTGAGGCGACAAAAGAGAGAGGGAGGCCAAAATGGAGAAAGAGTGAGGGACAGAGTGAAAGCAAGAGAGAGAGTGTGTGTGTGTGTTTTGGGCGTATGTGAGTAAGAGGAGTTTGGGAGAGTATAACTAGCAGGAGAAAAAGGAGAGGAGTCTGGGAGTATGGAGGACGGCTGGACTGACAGATGAAGTGGAGGAATAAAGAGGGAAAGTAGAAAAAGCTCCATAGTGGACTCAGCAGAGTTTGACACAAGAGACTCGCTCATTTTCCATGAACCCATTTGTGAGTCAATGGCCATCTGTGTCTTACATTCTGCACTGATTTAGCCCATAGTTGTGTTCTTGGGGACGGTACAATAGGTGAGCCGGTGCCTTCCTGCCTGCCAGCCAGCCAGCAGAGCCAAAGGGCGGGGAGGAAACAGCAGAGAGAAGAAAACAGGAGTACAATCATGCTCAAAGAGCTGTGTTCAAGAGACTCTGGGCCAATTAAAGATTTGAGTGACAGCACAAGGGTGAGAGAAGAAGCCCGCATTATTTCTGAGTGGAATACATCTGGGATCAGGCATGCACACATATGAACACGCACGTACATGAGACACACACATGCATGGCTATACATACAGTATATCCACATGTGCAGTATAGTACAGGCACACAAACACACCCACTCTGTGAGAAATATATGAATGCAATGTATACACACATTCAGCACAGCCATACAAAAACAAAAATATTAAATTGCCATGTGTGCCAACATGCGTTCAGTGTTGCGCTGTCCTTGGCTTTAATTGATAACTGAAAGCCCAGTGCAGCTCATGGTATTCTTCACGTTACCTTAGCAACAGAGCAAGGACAACCTCAAAAATTAAAAGACGAGGAATAAAGCCTTGGGAAAACGCACAACCCTAACATGAATTGAAGTCTGGAATAAACATCCACACATTAATGACCACAGTGGAAAACTATTACAGACATAATGAACCATGTAATCGCACTAACACTGATAAGCATTTAAAGATCCAATATGAATGTACTCAGCTAAATTAATCTAGAGGCAATCACATGCCCCTCTTTGTGGCAGTATAGGAATACAAAGAGAGCTGGGAATTAGAAAGCACTCAAAAGCATTCCAGAGACAAAGACCGTGTGGCTGAGGGAGCGAATTTGGTAGTGGTGTCAGTTACATAGTCAGAGACACTTACTTTATGTTTTCAATTAATTTTGTTAGGAAATATTAGGGAAAACTAATGCAGTTTTTTATTAAAAGTAATAAAGGGAACTTTAATTAGCTGCTCTTTTGAATATTGTGCATAATTTCTCTACTGGAGTCAAGTATAATTTGACTGAAGCAGCAGTACTTCAATTTAGGGTAGACGGTTACCGAAAGAAAACTGCTGTGAAACAGTGTATCAGGGTGTGAAAGTGGGAATGTAGGAGAGAAATCTGCGAGAAATGAAGAGAAGAAATATGCCAGGCACTCACTGCATTTACTTCTTAAACTTAAAGCATTAAACATGTCACAGTGATCCAGATTCAGATAGTTGGAGGTCATAGAGTAATATCCTTTAATATTAACTATGTAGCATATATTTTGTACTCTCTATATTTGAATATGGCTGTTATAATTTCTCACAGTCCAAGGTGAATATTCTGACTCTGTCTTTTTTTGGTACAAAATCCGAAGATATTCAGTTTATTATCATGCATGACGAAGAAAAGTATCATATTCTTACATTTGAGAAGCTGGAACCTACAAATATGTGGTATTTTTTTCTTTTAAAAGAAGATTAAAACAATGAATTAATAATCAAAATAGTTGATTAATAGCTGATTAATCGACTAATCATTTAGTCGACTAATTGTTGCAGCCCATGTAAATTAAGCTCTGAGCTTAAATACACATATTGCACAAAAACTTTTGTTTATTTTTAAAAGTATCAAGGAAACTGCAAGGTTGCATTAGACTTTGTTATTTTGCTTTCCTTGATAGTACACCAGTAAGATTCACTGTTACATACTACCCTCTAGTGCCACAGCTGAACACTGCACCTGCTTTTAAGTGTGACTGGACAGAAAAGACCTGAGAGGAGGAGGACCACTGCCATTAGTGCCATGTTGACTGAGTGAATGGCTGTTTGAGACACAGAGCCCTGTCGTCTGCCCTATCTGCACCGCACAGCTAATTAACAGCTCTGGCATGCTCTCTCTTACGTTTCCTTCCTTCTTTCTTCCTGCCTCGCTCTATTTCTCTCAGCCAGAGCTGGCAAGAGATGAAAATTCCCTGTATTAATTAATCTGTTACATACAGGAATGGGGATGAAACCGAGATATATGTGTGTGTGTGTGCGTGTGTGCGTGTATGCATGGACAGGGTAGAGTGGAGTCCAGAGAGCTGTGGATGGCTGACAGAGAATAACACGCTATGCTGGATAAATTAATAAGCCTTCATAAGGAGCCTCTGTTTGAAATTGGATTTACAGGCAGAGCCAACTTTACTCAAGCACATCAAAGAAAGTACACAAGAGTCCGACCCCATCACAGTCCCTGACCTTGGGATTCGGCAGGGTCCATAAAGCATACCAGAGCGTGTTAACACCAAACAAGAAGATTCACCTTGGGCTTGATATTGATTATGACTGAGATGAGCTGATTTACTATGGATGTTAAACCCATCCACTGAGTCTAAATGGCTGTTTTATGCCTCATGTTTAATCTATGGCTAAGCCTTGGTGCAGGATTGAGCTTTAATCTAATATTTAAAAACTAACACTGCTGATGTGATGAACTGAGATGACCTGCAATATATCTTCCACAGGTAGACATTAAGGTCTGGATTTATTAAGTCTTCACATTTATTCGGTGTTAACTGAGGGATCATTAAACCAGGTGCTTATAGTCTTCATTAGAGCCAGATGAATGATCTCTAATGTATGATTTTCCTATGACAACACAGTCCTTTGAATATGTTTGACATAATAACTAGAATACCTTTATTTAAGTCAGCAATTCTGAAAAAATGTTGTGTTGTTCCCCCACCAAAACACAGAGGAGACATTTTGAATTGCATATTGCTGGGTATCAAACATTAATACATTTTTGGTCTTGGCAATTCATCAGTAGCATTGAAAACTGTCAAAAGCTGGTATCACACATCTGTTCAAACTAGAAAATGTGTTAACTTATTGTTTGACCAGATGGTCCCTGATTTAAATCTGAATTTATGTCTACCGTTTTGTAGGAAAACATGTCCAACTCAGGTGTTATAATGTCAGCAGTATAAAAAGAAACAGAAGTTGGTCACAAATATACCAGTGAAGTATTATTTGATGTGTACCTCGATGTGCAGAGAAAATAAATCAATTTTAATCTCTTCTGTAAGTATTTGAACCCTTTGACGTGTGCACAGTTCCAGATACTGCACAACAATTTAGATCACGGAAGTAAAAACAAAGTTTTATGATTAACAATGAAGTTAATATGTCCTATGAGGAAAACTTCCATTTAGCTCTTAATTAGGCTAATTTCAAACCTTGTAAGTATTACTTAATAATATTACTTGGCCCCATGGCTATATTTCACGATAGAACTGATTGCCATTCTATGTAATTACAGTCTTTATGTACTTAATCTATTTAATTTCCCCCAAAAGAGAAAAAGTAATTCTTAAATGTAATCCAGAGACAAGACAGTGAGACCAAATGCTCATGCAGTGAAATTATTTCAGCTAATACAGCATTTCTTCTAGGTCTATAATGCAATTCAGGCTTCAAAAAGAATAACACTGTGATATAAAGTTACATTAGGATACCCACACAACCACATGGCAAGTTACAAATACTGTGGTTTTTCCCCCATAGAATCACCACATATTAACTTAAATAAAACACAGTTGCAGAACAATCCAGAAAGAAAAGAGCATCTTCACTCTATATGCTGTATGTGTATGTGTGTGGTGTGTATTTGCACTAAACGAACCAAGGCCTGGATGTCTGTCTGGTATTTCAAAGGCTCATCCAGGGTTTACACAGAGGACCGTGTCTGACTCAAAGTGCTTCCACTTGGTCTGATTGACAGCTGATTACCACAGTTTTTACACAGAGAAAAGAGAATACGAGAGTGTGTTTCCGTCAGCAGTGATCACTCTTGTCTCCTCCCACTGTCCCAACCACGGGTCTATTTCTGGAGATGAAGTGAGGAATTTATTCTGCTTTGCTGATGATGGGTCCTTTGATCTATTATCAGAAACACTGAGGAAGAGTTTGAAACGCAGCCTGAAACAACAGCTTGTCTTTCCTCGTTTATTCCCTGTTAATTTCTTTGTTTGTATTTAAGAGGTACATGTGTGGAACATAGGGGATTATTTTATTCGAGTGGGTGGTTGATTAGTATGATGTGTGGCATGCAGTCAAATTACACCACAAGCTTGTTTTTGTTATTTAACCACAAACACAATCAATTTAGCATTAAGTAAGGCTGTAAGGCAGTAAGGCTGGTATAAAAGAAATGAAACCACCACAATGCAAGCAGGACCTAAATATGAGTTATTTGTCTTAGGGAGACCAATGTGGAAATAAGGCTGTAGTCTATAAAGCCATGCTAGCAGCACTGTGAGGCCGTATTTAGCCTGAGGTTGAGCTAACATTAAATGCTAACTTGGTCATGTTTAGGAGGTTGTTTACGGCTGCTATCTACAACTGAGGCATATATAGCTCACATATGTAGCTCAGCCCACTGTTGTGATTTTGTAGCCTGAAACTTTACTGTTTTGGTTCAGTCTCATCACTCAACCTATAAACTTATTATTAGTTTATTATTAAACTAAATAATTATAATTATTTAAACATATCAATTTATAAACCCACTGTGTGCTAAATGGTAGACAAGTTAGCAACTAGCCTGTGAATATTGTGGATCATTTAGCTGCTAAAAAGCTAATAAATCAGTAGTTGCTGGAGACAAAAAGTGAGTGACTGGACACACTGGATGTGTAAATAAGTAATTGTTTGCTAACACATTCACCATATTAACTTAATAAGGTGATAATACTGTATCAATGCTATGTTTACTGCTGTCTCAAATGGCAAAAAAATCAATCAATCAATGAAAGTAGCTCTAAAACCAAGGTTACAACTGAAAGGGTTAAAAACAGTGCAAAAGAGGCCCTGAATATTTTTAGAATAATGTGGAAAAAAGGCTTAAACCTGTGAGGCTCTACTAATGCACAGTGGTGCTTTGAGCAAAAGCTAACATGCTGATGTTCAGTAGGTCCATCTTATTCCTCAGCTGGTAAACGAATCAAAGAATGTAGCCCTAAAATCAAGGCTAGATACAAATAATAGGGTTTTTAAGGCTGTGCAAAAGTGTCCCTCAGTGTGAATTTCTTGTCCGAGTCTGAGACTAATGTGGAAACAAGACTGCCTACAGCCATGCTAGCAGCTGTGTTCCTCTACTTTAGCAATGTGATGCTGCTCAAAAAGTGTATTTCCTTCAGGAAAGACCAAAAGTGAGCAAAGAGCAGAGTGAATATTGGACTTACATTTTTGGGCGGACAAAAACGTGACACCAAATTAATGCCGATGTTACCCCATGCCCACTGGATATGTAAATATTAGTAGATTGTTCTGCTGCCCCCAAGTGGTCAAAAAACATGTTACGTTTATTTATTTTTTTAAAAGAAGGAGGAAAAAAAGGCTATAGATACAAAGGTCATGTTTGTGAAATTATTATATCAGTATAGATTTTAAATAATTTGTTTATTTACATTTTATGTTATCTGTAATTGATTGAAACTTAGTATTAACAATAGTACAGCCCCTCTCAAAATTGTTGGGTTTATCATTGCAGGTGCAAATTTCTTATTTTAACAGTTTTTGCCATCGTGTAAAACACACTGAAGGAAATGACCAGTAGAGTGACAATGCATTATCAGCAATTGACTATTCCAGTTACAAGCCCACTCGTCTAACTTGAAGGACACCAATGAGTGTAACATTAAAGCACCAGTAGAGTCAATAACTGTCCTCTTCTACTGATCTATTCTTAAATGAACAACCACTGAGTCGTAGTATCACAAAAGCCACTGTGGTAGAGGGTCACTGAGATAAATGGACAGCAAGTTTTCCTGTGTGAGTGTTAAGAAGAGGTGATTCTTTATTGTCAGATATTTGGAGTTGATTAGTCTACTCTGGAAATCAAAAGATGTTAAAGTATTTGAGATGAGTTGATTTCCAATCTATTAGGATTTAACTAACAATGAAGCTGTAAAGGGTGCTGTTGGATCAACTATTACCCGTGTCAGCTCAGATTCAGAGACAGAGCGGTGTGGCGGTGAGCGGCGCTGGTACATGGGAGGGCTGATGTCCTGGTAGCTCAGGCTGTCGTCGTCCAGCAGCACAGCCCCAGCGTCCACGGACTCCTCCTCTTCCTCCAGCTGTGATGTCATGTCTTCTGGGCACATCTGGTGGTCGATGCCATTCTGGCTCAGGTTGCAGTGAACAGCTGTGTGGGTGACAAGGCAAAAATAAATAACGGGATCAGAGATAGAGAGAGAAGAGACAGAATTAGAAGAAGGGGAAGAAAGAGAAAAAGATGCTCTGGGATATGTGACACATACACAAGAAGTATGCAAGTATATTTTCTGAAAGTATTACTAATTTAGCACTTGGTAGTAAGAGTAAATCTTTTGCATCCAAAACTGCAAAGTAAGTGTATTGCGGTTGTGATTTACTGTAGAAATTCTTAAATATGCCTGCTTTTCAGTACTTTTTGCTTCCATAATAGTACTATATCATTCACTTAATAGTATGGATTTTAAGAGCATGTTTTTAAAAAAAAAAGCTGCTTTCTAACTGTTGCCCAACTATTTGGTATACTGATGAAATGTCCTTCTGTGAGCATGTTGAAATGCTACACTGCATAGGATCCACTAGATGGCGCCAGATAATATTACATGGTGGAGGAGTAGTAACTGAAACCATACTAATACTGAACAATGTTTAACATGGTATACTGTTTTTGCAGTTACTATACAAGAATTGCTTTACTGTATATATTAACAGTGAATTATACAACATGTGTACTGAGAGATAAAGTCATTTTAACTGGGTCTTAAGAGAAAGCTATGTGATTTTTAAAACATTATTTTAGGTTTTGTATAGTCGGCCGTAAGCGTCTATACTCCATTTCTGTTGAACACTGATGTGAGACAGTGCTGTCTACCAGAAACACACAAAACAATTAAGGGAATGTATTATTATAAAATGTTCATGCTTTCAGTGTAAACTAAACCCAGAATTATCATGCATATGGAATGGGGACACAGCTTGAGACATGTATAATTATCAAATCTACAATACATGTGTTTGCATAGATTGCATGAAGTTTGCACTTTTAATTGCTTGCAATGCACAAGACAGAATTATTGCATCTTATACCTGAGTTTAACTGTACACAAAAAAAAGGACAAAAAAGTATTTTCTGTATGAATTAATGACCCAAGAATGATAACTGAGCACTACAGCAGGAGGTATCATCTTCAGCCCAAGAGAAGTGTCTTTTCTGGGGAAACTGATTGCTGTTTTATTAGAATTTTAAAAAGCTGCAGGGCTTGATGAGAGATGAACATTTTTACAGCTATAGATCCATGTAAAATCCATGTTTTATGTTTTGTGGCTGACACATATTGGCAGCCAGACTCAAGCCTGTTGAGTTGAAAGTGAAGAGGTGTTGTAAATCCACTGAATCAATTCATATTCAGGTAGGCTTGATTATGATTCAGCAGACGCTGTATATTATAGACTGGAGCTTTGAGGAGATGAAGGACAAAACTCACATATAAGAAGAAGGCTTGTATTACTTCTCATTGTACTACCTTTCCATTTTCTCCATGAACTGCTTATTTTTAGTTTAGTTTTTCTTAGGAAGTGTCAGGCTCTGGCACTATTTTAGTCTCATCAGGCAGTGATGCAAACACAGAGACGACAGCTAGCAGTGAGTTGTGAGGTGTCACCGAAATAGGCCATTTGTCATCATGCAATCTGCCCACTTTTTCTAAAAACACAGGCGGCTCATTTATGTGGAATGGAAACCAAACACCCTTTCATCACACCTGAAGGCTGCTTCAGCTTCTCCTGCAGCAGTGGATTAAAGGTCAAAGCAATTTTTTCAAAAGCTGCACATTCTGCTTTGCTTAATGGGCTAAAAGAAGAAACCTGAGAATGAAGTCGAAAAATAATATAGATGAAATCTGCGAGAAAAGCACACAGATGCATACTTGAAGTAAGACAGACATTACCAGTCTATATAACAAAATGCTTAAAGTGTAGTTTGACATGTTACAAGCACATGCTATTACAGGAAATGAATGTGACAAATGCCTAAGACAAATACATGTTTAAATGCCCCTGATATCCCTCATGAACAAATTGCTGCTTGGCTTGGATTAAAAAGATGACAGTCATATATCAGCCGAACAAATTTTTCAATCTGCTAGTTGGCAGGCCAGCAAAACCAGGAAAACAGCCAATTAAGAGCTTATTTCAGGCCACTGTCACTGAGCAATTACAACAACTCTGACACAGTGCAGAGTGAATTGAAACAAGTCAATAACACCAGCAGCAACATCTGCGCTGTTATCTCATACGACAGCAGCGGGACTGCGAAAGCTACTGTACTGTAGGTGGTCTTGTCCTCCTCCTCTGACAGGCTGTACACCTGGGAAGGCAAAGCAGTATATATATTTCAGTAAACTATCATCTTCAATCACGCCCTCCTCTCAAAGTTGCAATGAAAATGGTAAAGCCACAGATTTAAAAACACTTGCTTTCATTGATTATTCCAGGGACTATTTGTTTTACATTCTGTCAGAAAGCCTGCACAAGTTTCTGTTTGGCTGACACAAACTGGAGATGAAGGATTGCACACTTCTCCTATTACTGAACTCTCTGTAAGTCAGCAAAATGTCCAAATATTAAAAGCAATGTCATACAGCAAGGCTCTTACTCATGTACTTTTCTCTGCAAGTTTTTAAAGGGTATACAGAATCAATGGAAGTGAGACACTCTGGACAACAGTTCATTATAAAATAATATCACAAACATACAGTTGCAGACCTGCTTTCTTTTGATCTCTTTTAAGGACCAGGAGAAGCCTTGAGATGCCCAGTTTGAAACACACAGAGAGAATATACATGAGTGGCCCACGTTTTGAACAAAGCCAACTTGAGATGCGTGGCACGAAGCATGGCTCCCTCTCACTGCCTCCCCTCGCTCTTTATTCCCCTCTTCTCTCCTCCTGACTCACTGTTTCCCCTCTTCTCCTCACGGTGTAGTGTGCAACCACTCTGGAGGAGAAATGAATTATACATCCTCTGCTAAAAGCTTCTGAACAATGGTACAAGCGACTAAAGAGATAGAGAGATGGATGACAAGATGATGAGAGGGGTTAGGGAAGCAGAGAAAGACAGCAAAGAGAGGAAGGACAGTTGAATTGCTCTCCTTTAAAAGGGAAGAGGGGTGGGTGGATAGGGGGCTAGGATATAGAGAAATGCTATTTTTTTTAAATCGGCAACAGTTACTATAAATAGCACCATTACATTCTTCCCTCTCTCCTCCCTGACATGCGCTGTGCAAGCATCCAGAGGGAAGAGAGATAGATGAGGGAGGATGTCAGCCTTTCTCCCACTCCCTTTTTTTCTCTCAATGAGATTCTGTAAAACAGGGGGGAAATGAGGGGAGAAAATTAATGGAGCGCACATAGCAATGTTAAGGAACGGCGCCATGCTAGCACAGCCAAATGCACTCCTATTATTGAGAGGCAAATTTATAAAGAATTAGATTAGTCTTACATAACTCTGTCTCTCTTAATTACTGTACATGGTTTTGAACAAGAAGGCATTACCAACCAATTGAATTTGAAAAAATACCAGCCACCAAGAACACTGTATGTCTGCGTGTGTGAGGAGCATGTAGTCAGCTTAATCATATCTATCATTTATGTCTACACAAGGATTCTGGGCCAAATTAGTATTGTAAAAAAAAAGAAACATCCAGACCAGATTTGAATCTCAGACATTCTTCTGCTATCATCTAAATCATAATGTTCATCAGAATCATATTAAGAACAATCTGCCTTTTTGCAATACTGTACAATAACAACATAATTTGGTCTGCTTGCAGCCAATTTAGGTATCACTTTGTCGATTTGTCATTTTTTATGGCTCTTAATTCATTGTGTTTTTCAAATGTGTTCTGTTTTTTCTTGTTAAGCACTTTCTGTGTTTTAAAAGTTGCTATATAAATAAAGTTAATTCTAATTATTATCAAGTCATATAGAAAGAATGAAATTAATTTAGAAAATACTGAGATATGTTTTAAGAAGTTAGATTGTTGAATATGGTAGTCGGGTTACATTTCTATTCTGAGCATGTGATAAAGTTAATTGAGGGAGACAAATGATTGGTATAAAGTTATTGGGGCTGATGTGTCTCTCTGTCTTTCCCCAAAACCACACCCATGGCTGAAACACAGCTGCAAAATAAAATGCATATTTCAAACTGTGAGAACCAGAGAAGTTCCACAGACTGTTTCACAGCGAGTGCAGACTCAGAGAAACGAGTAGTGGGTCCATAATCAAAAGTGAAGTTTGCTCTGTGTGGGCGCTCAGGCTCATAGTGATCTGTTTCTCTTTGGCTGACTCTCAAAGTGGAGCAGAATGAATTGTTTGTGAATAGAATCAACTGTATGACCCAGAAACAAAGCCTGGAGAAAGAGGCCAGGGTAAGCCAGGCCAGATGACTGTGGAGACTGTAACAACTCTGCACTGCAGCTATGAGTCCTTTGTTCCTTTGCCTGCTTCCAGGACGTTTAGCAAAAGGTGGAGCTAATCACAATCCACTATTAGGCAAAAACCAGGACAGGAAGGACGTGGGTGCATTCATTCCTGAATCGAACCAACTGTGCCAACAGACACTCTTGGGAATATGAAGAGGTGGTCTGGCACCAAAACTGGCAGGATCTCAGCAAAATGACATTTCAGTCAGCTGTTACTCTCTTTATATGTTAACAGTGGTTTGGAGCTGAATCAGAAATCAGTCTCTCTCACATGGATGAAAAGAAAAAACACTGAAAATAACCAAGCAGTTTAGGAATAATTAACTGTGTGATTGGCACATATTTTTCACAGAGCTGGTCAGCTTCCTCCATCTGTCATGTCTCCAATCAGCTCACAGATGCATGCACACAAATGCACGCATGCACAGATTTGCATGCATCCACATTGGTACACATATGTACACTTGTACACAAACCTGCGCCTGCATGAACGGACAAAGATGCTCACACAAACTGTAAAAATGCCCTCCTAACACTTCATGCAATTGCAGATTCTTAACAAGTCTGCTCTGAGAAAGTGAGCAAACTTAGCAAATCTACATGGGGTGTCAAATGAGCCCATCCACTGCACTCCACATTACAAAAAATGTGAGAAGAGTGTGTGAATGTGAGAGAGAAATGTGTCTGTTCAGCTGTCTACCCTGAGGACCTTGGAAAGAGTGTTTCCATCAGTAAGGGACAGAAGACACAGTCAGATCCTTGTTACACGCTTGCTAAAGTACTAATTAGAATATCTTTGAAGGGAAGGGACAAGGAGAGAAGCACATCGTCTGCAGCAAAGGATGTTTTGGACAAGAGCCTGTAGGATGAGCTTGCTGCTCTTTGAGATTAAATTTGGGAGATGCATGTACTGTAGGGATGATCTCTTCTTGTCTATTCTTTTTTTAAACCTTAGAACAAAAATCTCCCATGGGATCTTATTTTGAGACTAATGATTTATTTACAACCCTCTGTAGAGATGACCATTAAAGGCACTTGTTAGGGCTCAGTATCAAACCTCAATACTTTTAGGGTACCATACACCAAGAATCAAAAACTGTCAAGCACAAACAGTTGTTTTTGTAATTGTGTTAAATTGTTAATTTTGTTTGATTAAATAGTTGTTAAATTAGAAATGAAACGATGCTGGCCTTCTTGGTTCATTTTGTCTTTATCTATTACATTAATGTTGTTTCCTTTCATTCATTTATGGCCAGTGAACAGCCATTATTGCAATATGGAGTTAATTGTGTTGCTCAAAGAATAATCTTTGAAGGAGTAAAGTCCATGAGTCTAAGCGGCGCTGCAGATACAAAGGTCAGATTTAAACAAGGTACAGTAATGTTATGTTCTGCTCAGAGAGAAATTATACGTAAAATTTGACATGCTTCCTGCTCTACAACAAAACCTGAAGTGTAATTCTTTCCAGCTACATGTTGCACATATCTAAAGTCTACTGTACTTACAGAGGGTTTTTCACAGTGCCTCATACATTGTGTGTATCAGTTTTCAAAGGAATGAGAGCACTCAAGTTATGTAAGCCAACAAAGTATTCCACTTCATGTAGCACACGGATAAGGTGTTTCTGTTTCAAACACCGAAGTAAGTAGGCCATCACTCTGTTACCTTAACTGATCCATAAGTCATTCATAGACCTGCCTTTTACGGCTTTTCCTGCAACAGAAAAATGTATGAGTCTGCTCTGCAATTAGATTCCAGAAGCATAGGTGACCTCAGGTAACATTTACAGCACAGAACATTCAGGGGGCTAAAACCTATTGTTGCTACACGCAAAAGCATAAAGCTGTATGAATTTGTTACAACAATATGCTTCATTAGTGGGCTAAAAACTCAAACAGCTGCAAGTGAAATACCAATTTCTTAGGCTTTCCCTCATTTTCTGTCAAACATAGTAGAATAATAGAGCTGTTTTATTTAAGACCCAATTACCCAACAATGTCCTCTTTGCATGCTAGCAGGTTGGTGCAACAGGGGTTAAATTTGAAACTGTTGCATAAGCTTAGTCTGGTAATACACATGTAATGACCCATTACTAATAAGACATGACATCTGCAGGAATTTTTTGTCGGGGTACTTTTAGGCCTGCTGGCTTTAGTAAATTCATTAACGCATACAAAGTCTATACATGAATCTCACTAATCAGAACTGATTGGTAATAACCAATTCAAAAAGCTAGTGCAATTACTACAACATTGGGGCAGGATATAATTAAGATATGAAACACACAAGCAAAAGTGTTCATTTAAAAGCCTTAAAATATGTTTTATGGCATTTGTGCACATTTCCTTTTTGCTTCATGTACTGATTAGGCGAGCTTATCTGTTCATTCTGTTGGCTGTTAAGACAATGAGGATTGACTGCACGGTGGACTATCAAAGTAAAGTCATGTAACGAGTTGGCCAGCCAGCTAGACTCTCTGTGGGGATCTTAATTCACCCTGACATCCTATCAAAAGTTAACTGTGCTCAAACTTCACAGACCGCCCTTTACAACCCTGGGGCTTGATCAGCTATGATTGGTTGGTCCTGTGTCAAGCAGGCGCAGATGTGTTCAGCTTTGAACATTTCTCAGCTGTAGAGAGCGAGGGAGGATAAAAAAGAAGTGAGATAAAGTAAGAGAGGATGAAAAGAAAAAAAGTTGCAAGGAGATAGAAAAGTGAGAATGAGAAAGACAGGCAAAATAAGTCAGTGAGACAGAGCTAGAAAGAAAAAGACAGAGCGAAATGACCCACTTTACAGCACAAACACATATGGGCTAAATATAACTACTGTTCACTCTGGCTCACCATGAAGCATGTATCCCAGGCATAAAGCTGTTAACGTGCTCTGCTTCAAAGGCACACAGTAAAAGGACTGCAAAAATAGACTGTCTTAATTTGGAGTTGAGTAACATCTATAAATATTTGATAAGAAACACAAACTTCCTCTATTGGCAACCACAACAGGAACCAAAGCAGATTAAGTGGAAAGTTTCAGATTTCTCTGGGTCTCAACAATGCAAGAAAGTCTGCTATACTGTATATCTTTTGAACCTTCCACCTTTTTCCTATTGTGAAGTTTGTATCAGCAACTTTAAATATAGCACTAATCACAAACTTATTGTCAAAGCAACAATTCAAAACACAAATATTGTTCATGATCGTTTTCAGCCTGTTTAGATGCCACATTTATGGTGAATTGCAGACTCAACTCTCACAGACTATTGTAATACCTGTTGTGACATGTTCACCATCATCAAGTTTGCAAAAGAGCTGTCTTATGAGAGGATGATATGCTAACTGCTAACACTTCAGATCACAATAATTTCCATTGATATGAATTGAAATTCTTGACCCTGTCACCCAAATCTCAAAGTTTTCGCTTGAACGGTTCAACGCACTATAACCAAGATAGAAATGTCCTTTTACTGCTGCTGCCCAACAAACAAAATTAAGTTTCCTTTACATCCTGTAGCCCCCTGAATGTTCCAGTGAGGTCCCCTGTTTGCTGGGATTAACACTGCTAATAACACTGGTAGGCTGTGATCAGAGGATCGCCATGACATCACATGTGAAGGAAAACCAACCTTTGCACAGCGTTATAAACAGCCAAATTGAAATTGTGTCTACTTTATGCAATATCAAACAATACAATGCCCTCTAAAGGGAAATAAACATTTTTATTGTGATTATTATTCCTTTATTTTCACATCACAGCACCTATATTGTTAGAAACTATGGATCACCTTTCAAGTGAACTCTTAAAGAAATCTGAACTCCAAGTGAACTCTCTAGAAGTTTTCAAAAAGTCTGCTTGTGGCTTTGGTGAATTCGGAGAGTCCTATAGGTATCAGGGATGTCCTGGGGAAGAGCCCATTAGGCCTGCAAGTCTGCACATTTAGATTTAGCCTTTTTTTTTTTTTTACCCTCTCCTCTCCATCGTTGCCTGCCAGGTCTATCGCCTTTATGCCCCTATTATGCAACCCAGCCTCGCAGTCCAGCTGTCTAGTTCATCCCTGCCTGATTTTTTATGCCCATTTGCCTGCCCTTTTCAACTCCCTTTCCCTGCTTGCTTTGCCCTTTTTGTGCCGGTTGCCTGAGCTGTGAATGTCTGTTGCTCATTGACACAGTAAACCTTTGCTTTTACCTGAACTTTATGCCTCTGATTATGGCACGCATTTGGGTCCACTATCAGTTAACCATAAGCCAATATGAGGTCCTCGGTATCTCAGTATCACAATGACAATACTCCATAATATAATACAGATGAGAAACCTTCTTACAAAGCATTGATGCAAACCATACAAATTTGTGAATACAACATGACATAACACAGTCTTGTTTTTTTTGTTACAGCACCAGCCTTTTTTGTAATTAATAGAAAAACAAAACATCCCTTCACATTTGTTGCTTAAAATTTTGTCTGAGCAGATTTCAGCACTTGTTGTACCCAATCACGTTGTCTTTCCTTCAAGTGCCTGATTAAATTAGTAGTGTTGTAATAAGCACTCTGCTGCCACCACTCCTCAAAACATTTGCATTGTAAGAATTAAAATTGACGATTTGACTGTTTTTCGTTGTCACTTTAAAGTAATTCCAGACTGTCATCAAGCTGCTTTCAAATAATCTGAAGCACTGCAGTAAGCGGATGAGAACACTTGTTAGCATCTAGTTTTGACACTTGAGATAATTTTGTTGTATCCTGACTTGAATGGTCTTGCCATCTAAACTTTTATATGCTGTATAGCAATGGCGGCTGGTGACAAAAATGTTTGGGGGGGCGCAGTTTGATGGTTGGTGGTCCTAGGGTTAGTGTCAAATAAGCCGTAGCACCACTTCATACCGCAGCAAAAAAAATATAAATAAGAAAGAAAAACTAATCTAAAAACAACACAACACACTATAATGTCCCCTGGTTTGTCCCAGTATGGTATCTCTGACCCACAGAGAGAGGAATAAAAAATTATAACCAGACATGATAAAATGCCCATTTCACCCACATCACTTAAAGATACTAGCAGTTAAAGCAGAGTTACCAATAAGGTAATATGCTTAAAAAGAGACACCACCTATATTTTAGTTATTGTGTCTTCAGTCCTGATTTCACTGTAATCTGTTAGTTGTTGCAATACCTAAACATGACAATAGATGGCGCATTAAGCACTATACACTGCTGTGATTAGGCATAATTTATTTAACTTATTTTAATAATGAAATGTACCCAAATCAACTGTAATAGTCAAAATTACTTCCATCATTTCTTATCCTGCATTTATGCATTTTAGTTTTTACACTTCATAGTTATGTCTTTTATAAAGTATTTTTTAACACTTTACAATATTAATAACAGCAATGCAGCTACTACCTGATCTTTTATATGTCCTGTTGGAGCTGCTGGATGCAGCCACTGACTGAATCTATGTTCCTCTTCTGGAGCTTGGCATAGCAGGGGTCTACATGTGGCCAGATGTGGTGAAACAGCTGCAGAAAGAGCTCAGCAATGCTAAGTCTGCTAAAAACAACTTAGCTCCATGCTATTGTCTCGATGGCTGCAGCTTTCTGTTTGATTTTTTTCAGAGAGATGTTTTAGGTCTCGTTCCCCTGTCGTTGTCCACAACGTTTCGGTGCTGACACTTTGAAACAGCAAACAGATAAGGCAAAAAAAGGAATAACTCACACTGCATCCAGCTAGCCAGCTCCGTTTATCATAACAGCAGAGGGAGATACTCTCAGCTCCTCCATCACCTGCTGCTGCTTTATCCTCTTTCTCTCTTCTAGTGAAAGTCTTGTGAAATTAGGTTTTTGTAGAGAAATTACAAAATAATCTTCTTTAATTTCCGCGGCTCCACTTTAACGTCATCTCCTGAACCTACCGTCAGCAGGAGTTTGGGTGACAGCAGCTGACGGGAAGGCGTGAATGACAGCCGGAACTGTCCAATCACAGTAGATTAAAAAACATGAAACAACAACAATTCGCTGCCAATAAAAGTGGGCGTGTCCGGGGCGCACTGAGCTGTGCCCCGTGGGAAACTGGACGCAGGCCAATGAGAGAGCAGCATCAGGTCACATGCTTGTCAAAAGTTTGAGGGCTTGCATTGACTTCCATTAGTCCGGCGCCCCGCATACAGGAAGTACATATAGAAATTAATAAAATACCATTTGGAATCGATTTATAATGAATGATGACAGGTGCTTAGAGGCTAACAGGACCATCTTGCTAACTAATACTATTTATTTCATAATTATTTAGCATTATCTAATTCATTTATGTTTAATATGTTTAAGTAGATTTTGGCCAGATATTTGATGGGGGCGGCGCCCCAGCGCCCCGCATTGACCGGCCGCCACTGCTGTATAGGAGTTTAGATGGCAAGACCATTCAAGTCAGGACACAACAAACTTACATACAGAAAAACGGTTTCGATTCTGGTAGCTCTGTTATGCTGTTGGGGGGATTTTACAGCCATGGTTTGGGATCACTTGTCCCGTTTAAGGGAAGGTTCACTGCAAATCAATACAAAATAGTTCCAAGTGATCACCGTTTTATCTAAACGTTCTTAAACATTTCTATCCTGATGGGAGTGGTCTCTTCCAGGATGACAGCGCCCTCATCCAAAGGGTACTCAGGGTCACTGAATATCACTGAGTATGAAAATGATGTGAATCATATGCTATGGCCTTCATAGTCACCAGATCTCAGATCCCAACCCAGTTGATCACCTACGGCAGATTTTGGACCAATGTGTTTGACAGCACCCTGCACCACAATCATCAAAGCACCAAATGAAGGAATATCTTTTGGAAGAATGGTGTTCATCCCTTCAGTAGAGGGATAGCAACAATCATTGCCAAGGTGTATTGAAGTTGTTATAGTGGCACGTGGTGACCCAACACCTTACTAAGACAATTATGTTGGTTTTTCCTTTAATTTGTTCCCCGTAGCTCTCTCTCTATATATATACTGTAGTGTATATAAGGGCAAAATATCTTCTCATAAAAGTCGTCTAAACAAACATTAAGCCTGTCCAAAACTAAGGTATCTGTTCCATCCTAAAAGAACTGACTCTGCAGCACAGCGTAACCGCGGCCCATAATGACCGTCTTCACCTGACATTGACTCCCTCCATCTGTGCCCACAGTAATATCCGTGACACACAAACTGTCTTAGTTCAGCAGCTTCAATCAGTCAGCAGAACTGAGCTCAGAGAACTTCATGGTCATCAGAGAATGGAGCTGACACACTGCCAAGTTTCTCACCTCGACACAACAGGGTGACAAGTGGTGCAGAATATTCACAAAAGGGCCAAAGTCACTTGTGACAGGGAAGACAGACGCACAAAGGCCTGGGAGTGCTTTATAATGGTGAAATGAGCAACGAATGACTGGAACATTCAGCAGTATTTATATCTTCCCCCTGGGTTTAATTTGCTTGATGCTTATACATCATGAAGGTCGATATAGCTATGTACAGTAGGTTTTGTACTACCCTGTGTGGTTACACTGTCAGGCAGGTTAATGTTGCAATACATTTAAAATGCACTAAATAGAGGTCAAATGCTGAACTACATTTACATAAAACAAAGCGAGCACAGAGCCACACTCTTCTCGCATTTTGCCTTCCCTCCTCTGCATATACATCAGATCTAAATGTGGTAAATCAACACATTTTCCCTTCCTTCACTGCTGTGAATCTGCCACAGTATGTGCAAATACTGTGTGGTGTGTGGTATTTTGTGCAAAAATGGCAAATGGCTTCCGATTCAAATTGACTGAACAGCAGTTCAAAGCATCCCAAGGCTACAGGTGACACTTCAACACAGTGAGTGAGAAGTCTTAGAGCATGTGTGGCATGAATATGGAAATAGCTACAATTCGAAACACGTGGCAGGATTTAAATTCAATTCGTTTTCTCCACAGGAATGCAGTATTTTGGGCTAGGGTTATGTAAAGTAAGTGACACATAACATTTTGAAAATATTGAGAATATACTTATGCTCTCACATTACCAGAAGTTCTTCAAAGCAGTATCAATTACATTGTGCATACTTGGGGGGAAAATGGCTTCTACATCACATCATTCAAATAATTTAACATTTTGAAAAAAAATACGCCTTTTGGCTTTCTTGCCAGCTGAGATTTAGATGTGAAGTTCGATACCACTCTGATGTCTTTACAGTAAATATGAAGCTTCTGCAGCAGCCCGTTAGCTTAATATCTGACTGGAAACTTTGGGACACAGCCGGCCTGCCTCTGTCAGTAACAAAATTGGCCTAGAAGCATCTCTAAGGCTCACTAATAAACACGTTACATCGTGAAGTGTAGAAATGAAATGTTTTATGGGAGCTTCTTACGGGGGCATCTTTTGGCAGCTGTAATATTTAGGCTGCCTATAAAGCAAAAATATGTATGCTTTGGTAGAGAAGATTCAAATCAGTCAAGTCCCTTAACATTGTAATCACAGTAGATAAAGATATTACCATTCATAAAAACTTCTCAATCTCCAGCCACCACTGTCAAAGCTTAGAACAAGACCACACCATATGCATGAACATGCCAGTCTCTAGTTTGCAGCGGAGACAGAGAGGGGTGAATCAGTTTTATAATGGGTCAGGCTCTATGTATAAATTTGTAATTGCAGAGCTTAAATGTGGTTTTAATGCAAATTGTCTGCGATTGCTCGTTAATCTTGCTCCAGATATCATTTGTGATCTGCATCTGGTGACCCCTTTCCAATTTCTCTTTTAGTGCTATTGTATTGTCCCTAGAATTTTCTGATAGTAAACCATGCATTAATGATATATGTCTGTTCAGATGGTCTTTGAGCAATTCTAGCAGCCTCCTTGTTTAGATCTTATGAAATGTTGTATCTGTAGGAAGTATGTGGCCGGAATTTGATAACCATATCTCAAGTCTCCAAAAGACATCAATGTGTCCCCTTGGTATAAATCTACCATCTTTTGTATGCCCTTCTGCGACCACACCCCAAAAGAATGGTCTCCTAAGGTTAGCGGCAGAGTGATATTAAACGTGATGGCTGTCTTGGGGATATATTTATGAACATCCTCCCAAATCTTCACTGAATGACTAAGAATGGGATTAGCTGTGTGATATTTTTCGATGAGAAACAATAAGGGATGTAAGATGTGTCTTGGGAATTGTGGCTTCATATTTAGCGGACAAATATGCGAGTGCTGTCTTGACAGGGAAGTGAAAAGTACTTCTGAAACTGTCATAATAGAATTTGGTTATGCCTAAAAGTACTTCTTTGTAGGACTGCGATACACTCCTACAAAAAAAAAAAAAAAAATTGTTGCCATAGGAAAAGCACAGGTGTAAAAGATGTAATTGATGATGGTTGACTTCCATTAACTGCTTCAACTGGAAGGCTGGAACAGAAACGACCCATCATTATGTTATTAGTAACACCGGAAATTTCTAGCGAAAATGTCTGCTGTGAAAATGACCATCAGATCATTTGATACAGTACAGAAAAGAAAAGTATACAACAGAAGTGACAAATGCTTTTCTAAGTTGGAATGATACTACAAGTGGGCTTTATGAGCCCATTTCTGCAAACTGGTTAAACTAAGTGAACAGAAAGTAGTGCTGCATGACAACAAAGTGTTTTCACTTGCTCTACACTCTATTGGCTTCACCTTCTCCTGGATTTGTTTCTCCCAGGCTGACAGTCAGACACAGTGATGCAAGCTGAGCCAGCTAAAGCGCTCAGGCTGGAGACAGACCGAATAGAATTGTAATGAGCTAACCCCTGACATTTGTTAGACAGAGCCATCCATTTACTTGCAGTTTATATCAATCCTGCAAGTCTCTTGATGAAGTGTAATTTGTGAATATTGATAAGGCTAGAGGACAAGTTTGTGCCCACTATTACTTTTTTAAAATTTCTATTTTCTATTTTTATTTTCTGCTTAGCTCTCATTCAGAATTTCATGCAGCAGCACTTTAGAAGGATACATCAAAGATAGCTGTAGGCCCACCCAAGGGATGATTACACAACACTGCTCTCCTATGACATTTACTACATCTTCTGTCATCTTAATCCCATTTCTGCTTAGTAAGGTTGAGAACTGGGCACCCTTCACTGGGCAACATCTGATTAACTTGCCTAAAATGTAATCCTATTCCAACAAGTCAAATAAACATGTTTATTCTAGTAATCCTATTCCTGGGCTAGGTCCCGCAGATGGATTTGAAATGAGTTTTCTGAATGAGTGCACAGGAAGGCAGAGCAGGGCAGGACATATCAAGGAGGCTTGATGTACAGAGGCAAGAGAGAAGGGGTGAAATGAACAACCCCAGCCACAGGGGTAAACACTGCTGTGGCTGGACATGGGGTTCAATTCTAATGTGCGCGTGTCCACAGTACATGCATATGTAGGCTGTACATGTCGCATGTCAAATGTGTGCCTACATGAAACATAGCTGTTCATTGTTGCCTCACATAGTTTTTAATAGATTTCCCAAAGTTACATAAGCAGTCATAAAAACAGGCTTTGTTCAGACCAAAAACAGAACAGCTTAAGGTAGACATATGCTTTTTGTGATTTTCTTTTCTTTTTATACTGTTATTAATGATGTTGCAAGTATATGTTAAACAGGTCAACAGTCCAAAACTTGAGGTGAACATATGTAAAAATGCAAATTTCCTCTACTTCCTCCTCATAATGACATCAGATTAGTCACACATGCCCACAAACAAGAGTTGATTCTTTAGCCTTTGTTGCTAAGGTTGTTCCCCGGGTTGTTTGCATGGTCCACTCGCATATTCGGATCGCATTTGGGCTCGACTATGTATGGATGCACTTGACAAGTTTCTATTGAGATTAAAGAAAGACAAAAAGCAGGGAAATTCTATAAGTAATGTTTGTTTACCTAACCTTTTGAGCTGAGAAGCCTGCAAGGAGCAACTTCTGGAAGCTGACCAATCAAAACAGAGTGGGCTCATCGGAAGGGGCCTTAAAGGGACAGGAGCTAAAATGGCCTGTTACAGACAGAGGCTGAACTGACAGGCTGCATAAAGGGCCACTATAAAATAAATATATATTTTGAATTGTAAATCATGCAAAGATAGTCCAGCAGAGCCCCAGAAGATAAATATATAGAAAATATATGTATAAAGGTGCATGATGCATAAAATAATGCAAAAGGACTGTTTTGCTGTTAGCATGTTGCCACATACACTGTGAAAAGATGAAATATGAACAAGAAGTCCAATTTGAAGGCTTCTCAGATGCAAGGATGCTGCACAGCAGGTTAAACTACTCTGAGGAAATATTTTACAACTCTGGAAACATATCAGCAGTAATAATTTGATCTCTTGTCCTGACATTAGACCAAGCAGTAGAATTATACAGTAGTAAACTATAGAATTAGTGCAACCCTATACTTTAGCTATAATGTAATCTACCTGGAATATGCACCTGTTTTATTGGCCCTACCCACAATTTGCTGGAGCTCTCTGTTCAAATGCTACAATCACAGTGAAATGAATTAAGGGGCTCCATCCTCTGACACATTGCTATTATCAGTCTGAACGCAGTTTAGTCAGAATGACAGGGGGTGAGTATGTCATCACTGTCATATTGCTCAGCATAAGATTAAGTCTTGACTTTTATCCGTATCAGTTGTTATGGGGCAAGAGTACTTGTGACAGTGATGTCTCAAACCGCGCTGAGGACTCAAGGCAGGATGATCTAAAGCTTCGTCACCAGAAGCCTCGAACTGCTGTGCCTAATTAGTACAGTCATAGGTGATATGAATCAGTATTTGCATCTGTGATTAGTTGTGATCTTTCAAGCATAAGTGCAACTGCATAAGAACAGCATGTACACAAATGTTAAAAGATAGCCTCCAGGCATTTTTATAGACATTTAAAAATACTGCATCTGTGAATATGCAAATATGTTTTATTTCATAAGTTTAATCACCAGTCCATGATGTCTCCTACTTTACTGTAAAGTTAATTTTCACTGCACATTACCTGGAAGTTTCACATTTCTACATTACATTATTCTGTAAGTTGCATATTGGACCATAATTGGCTTCCAAACTAGATGTGATGCTTGTAAGTACATGTTTTAAACTCAGACTTAAAGTGAGCACAGAGAAACTTTCCCCCTTCAGCAGTTTACAGTTTTACAATTTCATTTAGCGGACGCTTTTATCCAAAGCAATGTACATATGAAAGCTGATTCAACACAAACAGGGACCAAGTCAGGAGAGAACACAAGTAAGTGCCATAAAGCTAAATTTGAGTCCAATAGGATGTAGGTGCCATCAGGCAGTGTGCAGAGGCAATGCTTAGAAGCTGATTTCTTTTTTGTTTAATGTGTTTAATGTGTTGTTAAATGTGTGCAGTTAAATGTGAAAAGAGCCTTCTAGTATTAAACTCTGCACATACATAACTCTGCACAGTGAAGGTCAAACATATAACTTTATAGCAAGATACATTTTTGAGTGGAGGGGGACTTTAAGGGGACTAGTAGGGTCTACCAAAGCCACACACCTTCACTCAACACTGACAATATTATCTCTCCCAATTAGGGGATCAGATCTACTATCCAGCATGATCATGATGCAACTTTTCTGACACCAATACATCATCTTTGGCCAAACGTTTGATTTCTATGCTAGGAATTTAAAAGATGTACTCATTTTTTCACAGAAAGGATACATACAAAAGGGATATATGCTGCTAAAACAAACATTTACAGAACCTGATTAAACCAAGCCACTTGCATGCTTTGAGTATAACTAGTACAGACCTTTGCAACCATTTGTGGATATTTTTTTGTGTCATCTTTCACGTACTGAACTTGCAGAAGAAGAAAGTGACAGTGCCTTCCAAAGTTATGTTCAAATGGGGGGTAAGCACTCTCGAACGTGCTGGTTTTCCCAAAGAGCTTATTGTCTTCTCATGTGTTATCAATGATTCAATAGTTGACCTATATTCTGTCTTAGCGGGGTTGGTGGAGCAGTGGGACAGAAAACAGTGACAATGCAGAGTTGTATGATTTTTTTTTCTCATTGTCTCATCGTACATTAAAAGTGATGGTGCTGCAGTGAGCTTTGTCCAAGCACAGGGAAAGCTTTGCTTGTGCCGCTGAGAAATAAACAAAACTAGTTTTAATTAGATTGGATCTAAAAGAAGAAAAAACACCTTCAGCTAACTGGCTAATTTAGAAGTGCAGGTCAGTGTGCTCCAATCTTCTGAAACAAACCAGTAAGCATCATCTTGGCAGGATGTTAGATACAACAAAATGACAGTACTTGTGTGTGCATGTTCATTCAACAGAACTGCAACTAAGAGTTATTTTCAATTAATCCGTTTTTCATTACTTTGATAAAGAATCAATCGATGACTAATCTATACAACGTCTAAAAGCAGACACTGAAAATCATCTCATTTAAGAAGCAGCACGTTAAAAATGTCAGAAATGTTTAACAATGAAAACATTATTCAATTGTTGAAACAGTCACTGATTCAGTTACTGCTAATGAACGACTCTATTTCAGAAATATAGAGAACATTATATATTTAAATCTAGATTATGGTTTAAGCTGGAGTGCGGGACTTTTGTCTCCCCCTTCTGGCAGTGAAAATGGCCTAATTACAAGTCCACTGATACCGCTGTAGCCTACTCCATCACTACTGTCGTTGCTTTAAAACTGTAGAAAAATTGTTTTAAGTGTCACACAAACCCCTGCGAAAAGTTTCACAATCAGAATTTGATCCATTTGGTCAGATAACATTTTCTAAGTCTTAAAAAGCTGCGTGATTAAATTACGTTTGCTCAAGTTAGCAGAAAGTTGACATTCCTGGCCAGCACAGGAGTGTAAAACCCAACACCACATTTAAAAACTCTGAAGGTGATAGGCTCCATCAGCATTTAGAAAGTGCTTGGATGTAATAGACGTTCATTTATATGTAAAGGTTCTGCACTGCAGGTTTAAATCTTATCAGCATGTGGATGAAGTATCCAGATCTTTTACTTAAGAAAAAGTACAAAGGAAACAACTAAAACCACTCCATTTCACATCAAAGTCTCACATTCCTATCAAAATTACAGTAAGAGTACAGAAGTACAGTATAGGCAGCAACATCTATCTGAAGTCCCAAAAGTAAAAGATACTCACCCTGCTGTAAAAAATACCATATCTATTAATATGTTGCTGTCACAAGCTAAATCTGAGGGGTTGTGAAATAATTAAGAATCACAAATTCACACAAAAGTGCAGTGCATGAGCTACTTCCTACACTGAATCCTGTATGACGTCTATTTCTCTCTGAGGCATATGTCGCACAATCATCAGTTCTTTCAAGACAAAGTACTTCAAAGTATCATATTGCAGTCACAGTAT
Organism: Scomber scombrus; assembly: GCF_963691925.1. Classification (NCBI taxonomy): domain Eukaryota; kingdom Metazoa; phylum Chordata; class Actinopteri; order Scombriformes; family Scombridae; genus Scomber; species Scomber scombrus. The sequence continues at coordinate 8,330,895 of NC_084985.1, forward strand.
CAGGCTGTAAAAGATGTTTTGGCTGCTCTTGCAAAATCTGATCTGACCTTGTGTGTTTTGAAGTGCAGTTTTTTGCAATTTTCTCCCTAATTCTAGCAGACGCGTTAGTTATTGCAGCTTCGGTGGGATGGAGACATGACTCATAACTCATCCCACCCAGTGACACCAGTCTGTGAGTTATGACTGAATGCACAGAGTTATCCTACAGCTGCACAAACTGTTTAAGTAATTGTATTGATACTGTATTTCAGGCTCTGTTATTACCTATGTTTGCATTTCTGCAACACAAGTTTTCACAATTCGTGGTATTTTGAAGTACATTTTATGAGAGGTGATAATTCCGTAAAATATTAATATTAATTGAGCATGATGAAGTGGTATCATAATTGTGGATTTTCATGGCTGTGGAGAGGATAAAGTGTGTTTCCCATAGTTACAGTGTCAAAACTAACAAAGAGATACTGTTAAAATACTAACCCATCATTTTATTCATCTGTGTTATCCTGGCAACAAACTAAACAGAAAGGGATAAAATTGTATAAAAGGATGAACCATTCAGTACTGGAACAAAGTGCGCATCTGCAGGCAGCTGGGGCGCCTACCTCCTTCTTTACTGCTTTGAAAGACGAATCTCCAGAGATGCATGAAACTGTACTGGGGGATACGCTGGGAGGATGACAGTGCTCACTGCCATAGCTGCTGTGTTGCTCACTGTATACCATTAAAGACATGTTTTAAGCTTGAAAACACTTAGTGATATATCTTTACACCTGTAGGTCAGCTGCCAGAGCAAGAATGGCACAACTTGTATCAGAAATTCCTGAATCTAAAAGCACAAATAGAGCAGCTGTTGTCAAAGTGGGGGCAGAGACCTATCAAGTGCAATAAGGAATTAATTTGACTTTAATATGCACTAGCCTGGTGTGAGAATAGTCTGTAATAATGACTGCTGTGATCAAAGTTTATAATCCTCAACTGATATGCCCCTAGTTTACATGCACTCATATTTGTACAAAATATCAGGAGAGAAAATCCCTGGCATAGAATTTTGTAAAACAGGAATTTGTGTCTATTTTTGGGTACTTGACATGGGAAAATATGAGAAGTAATGCTGCAGAACAACATCTTTCAATCACGCACTGCATGCAAATCTACTTGCTATTTAATCTGTGCTATGGGTGACAATTCATGTAAATATTTGAATGGCAAACACAGAGTGACAGCCCACAACTCAAAAGCCCACTTCAATAAATCTCAGAAGAGGAACAACAGAGACGGCTCAGGTAAAACTCAGCATGTGGATGATGTGTATACTGTATGAGCTGTCATGGCTGTCAGAGATGAATAACCTGATCTTGGTTAAGTATGCAGGAGAGTCTCATACCATTCATACCAGCATGGGCCAAACGCACAAAACACGGCACTGGTGTGGAAAAGCCTTTGAGGTAGCTAATGAGCTGGTTTCACTGCATGCATGTGACACCCCCCACCTCACCCCACCCCCGGCCCCCATCACCTACCCCATCCAACATACCTCTCATTGGATTCTGGATCCACAAGATGCCCCCGATAAGGTGAGGAGATTGGCCGAGCATCCCGAGTCACTGGCTGTCAAGCGCACTTTTTCTCACCTCTAATGTCCGGAGCGAGCACCTTAACTAACTATTTATTGACAATCACGGGGAGAGGCGGGTGACTTCCCCGGTACACATGTCACACCACCTGCTGCCAGATGAGCCGGTCTCAGGCAGACTGGTGTTGTGGAACAGGATGAGCGCACACACACGCACGCACACGCACAAGGCGCTCTGTTGCAACACAACACAGAGCTGCCCGGTGCTATTATCAAAAGGACAGTATAATTTCTGAGAAAACAGTCAGCTTCTGATACAGATCTCAACACTGCACGGCTCCAACATCCTCCAGAGAGCAGACAGACAGACACGCTGGAGATGATTATGCAAAAGAACTGCTCCTCGGTCGCAGACCTGTTGTCTCCAATCGCTGAGCTTCCGATTTGGCGCACACACACACACACACACACACTGACATATACACACACTGACACACACACACACTAACAGACATTAACAATAGAAATACAGAAAGAGCCTGCGTCTAGATGCTGTGAGATCATGTACCACAGCAGTGTATACCAGCGGTGTATCATTTCAATAGTACAGTGCAATAATAGGAGACGATGACCAGGACAGTGTACGTAATGCGGAGAGAGCAGAGGCTGCAACATCACCCAATCACAGTGTTTCACAGTTGACCCGACTGTGCCCGGCTTGAGCCATGCATACCATGCAGCTCAGTGCTTCTTTCATCATGCTTAAACTAATTACCTTTACACTACAAAACGAACCAAAATCGTAAAATTGTGCTGTGTGCAGGTGCAGGGTGCATCGCCTTACCTTCGACAGCCATTGTACTACTCCACAGATTTGGGCATCACTCGTAAGGGAGCTGGCGAAATGTAAAACTCAACGCTCTCTCATTGTACCTTGTTTGGCGTGTTATCATCACTTTGCTGCGGGCAAGCCGGAGCGCACAGCTGCTGCCACGCCTCAAAGGATCCTGGGAAGTGTAGGCTAAGCGTAAGTGAGAGGGAAGAGCAAGTTTAATCAGTTTTGCAGAGGAGGCAGTTTGGGAGCACCTCTGTCTTTTTCTCACTCTCCTCCTTGTTGTGTGTGAGGAAACCACTATAGTAAGGTCCACAAGCCTATTCCTATAATAAGGCAGGGTAACACAATAGCCAACCCAATTTAATTATGAATAAACTCAAAGTGCTTTCCATTAATATGTAGGAAGCAGCTAGCCTGGCTCTGACCAAAGGTTAAAAAAAGCAATAACAACAACAACAAAACTATACGAGTCCTGAAGCTCCTGAACACTTTATTTGAAATCTTAAGTCTTTTTCGAGATCATTAAATCTTTTAAAATGCAGCTTATCTGCATCATCAGGACTGTGTGGCTTGGTTTGATCAGATTTGACTGATAGTGGCCTGGAAACATGAGCAAACAACCACACAACTGTCATCACATCTTTATTCAGATGTTTCTAAACTCTGATTTGCGGATGGATGTTTGTGACATCACCTTTTTCTAACCGCGCCCCACCAGAAAGCAAGGACAAAAACAGAAATGTTGAAATCTCTCATGTGAAATAACCAAAACTGCTCTAACATTGGCAGAAAATTGTGTGTTCATGTAAGACACCACTGCTATAAAGTAGTAAAGGCTGATTGTGAAAATAGGATATCAGGGTCTTTAAAACTCACACATCATGTCCTGTTTGTTTAATTCACACACAATCCAAAGTGTAAAAATGAGTTGTGGCAGAAACACCAAAAAATAGCGTGACCACAACTTTTCTACTTACGGTTT
>NC_084985.1:10836784-10971784 GCF_963691925.1 Scomber scombrus
TCATCAACCCAGTATCAGTCTGGCCCTACCTGATACAACCAGGACTGGGTCTACAATCATAGCGCATGTGTCTTTAATTCAGTTGTGTGTTTGTGTGTCCAGGCCCTCAGGATCACGGTTGGTGTTCTGGCTACACCTGTCAGAAGAGAGTGTCTCTCTTCCACAGCATCGTGGCCATCGGCCGCAGCTTCGACATCTACTTCAGCAGCGTCAGCCCTCAGAAACTTCGCCTCATGATGCTTAACGCGGATCCATCTGAGGTCAGAGCACGCTTACAATCCAAGTACTATTAACTTTAATTAAAATTGAGGTATATTTTCTCACAAAGGGATCTTTTGGTTTTGAATGCTTACAGAGCATCATGGTGTCAGTCTTCTACTCCAAGCCTCAGCGGTTGGATGTGTACGTTAACAACAGTCTGATCGCTCCCACTAATGCGAAGTGGAATGATGACAATACTGACTACACCCTGAAGGAGCCGATCTCTCCAGGTACTGATGCTTCACACACACACTGATAATGTTACTGTGATCAAGTTCAGGAAGAAGCTGCAGTGTCTAAACAGCATATTCATTTCCAGGTCAGTACGTCCCCCAGCTGAACACCGCTATGGGCACCAACTACTTCGACCAGGACTACAAGATGCTGAAAGTCGTGCTGAGAGGCTCCACACCGGCAGAGATCCGAACCGCCCCAGTTCTCTTCATCTCCTTCGAGCTGCCCGCCATGACCGAGGATGAGTTCTTTGGAGATAACCTGATCAGGAACCTTGCTACGTTCCTCAAAGTTCCCTCAAATATGATCCGCATCACCAAAATCGTCCGGGAAGATGGAGGAGCACGGCGCAGGAAGAGATCCACAGGCATGAAGGTGGAGCTGGAGATCAAAAAACCTCCAGTCCAGCAGACCTCTAACAGCACCAACGGTTAGTGAGAAGTCTGATTTCTGCTCTGACTGTTTTTCAATTGGCCTAAAAATTCAGAACCAGCCCTAAAATAGAAAATACAGATTACTGCAGGATGTTTTTTAACAACTCTGTTTTCTGTGTGTCTTCTCAGATGAGGAGGACTTCACTTTGTTGAAGAATGTTGCGGATAATCTGGGTCAGGCTGCCGTTTCTGGTAACCTCAGTCAGTCCATCGGCTTCAACGTTTCCTCAATGGGCGTCGTCCCTCCTCCTCCTCCGTCCTCTGACCCCAACTGGAAGAATGTACGACTGCAAACAGAATCATAACACACTTAAAAAAAAATTTAGAAGAGGATTAAAGTAATTGAATATTAATAAGTGGTCATACTATGCTTTAAATCTCAGGTAGCAACAGAGGAAGTGACGAGGGAAGAAGAAAAAGTGAGCTACGTGACCAGTGTGAATAACCTGCTGCTGATTGAGGAGCCCATAGCCGGGGAGTACGTGGGTCCTCTGCAGCAGCAGCCAAGTCTGATGGCCGTGGATGAACAGGTGAAGCACTGATACTCAAACAGTCACTACACAGCTGATGTTAACGCTAAACATCAGTCAGAGAAATGACAAGCTGTGATTTAAAGCTGCTTAGACTGACTACAAGTTCCTGTTGTATTCAGCCAAAAATGTGGGAGTTGTTTGCCCACTATTTGGGGAAGTTTTCGGATTATTGGACTAATAAATTGTACAGTTATGTGGATAAAACATACAACATAACATCATTTGCCCTTTTTAATTGATTGAATTAAATGTTAACTGATTATTGTTTCCATCTCCTTGTTTTCATTTGGTACCATTTTTGTCAATTTACAAAGATATTTATCCTGAAGAACATGAACACTAATATAAAGGTCATGTTAGAGTGTAGGTGGAGTGGACTAGAGCAGATTTCAGCACCACCAGAGATTTAAAAAATATTTAGGATTGTGTAGAATAAAGCTATGGAAAAGTGAAGCATTAGTTCACTACACAACAGCTGCTGTCTGTAAACACTGACCTGTGATATCGTCTGCAGGGTACCTGTGTCTCTGTGGGAGTAACGACTCTCACCGCCACGGCCAGCCTGAAGGACGCCAGCGGCAACAGCGTGGACGGACTGGAAGGAAACACCACCATCCTGTTCAGCAGCTGCTGGGCCAACTTCACCAGCCTGGCCATCGTCAACAGCGGTACGTCTGCATCCTGATTTTTAAAATGTAATCCTATAAAACTGATTGAAATATATTTACTGTCAGATGACGGGAGGCTGGGAAGTTTATAGCCAAGATGCCAAATTCTGACCTCTGAGAGTATTGTGGTTTTAAGTTCCTTATTTAATGTTGTTACACAAAGGGCAGCCTGAAAACATTGTTTCAACATGTACTCTATTAGTATCAGTGCATTTTCAAGGGTACTGGTATAAGTACTGGTGTCAAGATTTTTAAATGATACCCACCTCTATAAATAACAGAATTTAAATATTTTGTTGTTCCTACCAAAAGATATCTAAATTTTCTTAAGAGGCAGCGTCACATTGTGCAGGTACAGGAGGCTGTGGACATTAATAATCAAATAATTATAGACTAATAATAATAAACATAAGCAGCCAACTTGATTTTGTGTATCAGCTTCACACCAAAGGACTCAGCTGCTCAGTTTTGATGATTAGTTCTTGTAGAAAGAGACGTGTGGCACACAGATCTAACTTTTGATTAAACATTTCTACATGTCTTATCAATCAGTTAATCAGACTTTATTTGTATAGCAGTTTTCATACAACTATAATGTAACACAAAGTGCTTTAGTAAGTAAGTAAAACCAGATAAAAAGTTGGTTTAAGATATGGCAACCTCTGTTGGACAAATGGGCAGATGTGTGAGACCATCAAAGCCCAAAGTGACACCCCTAGCACTTGAGCCTGGCCTCTTCTCTTTCTTTCCGCCGAATTTGTTTTGTACATTATGTTGTCTAACACCATCTAGTCATTTACCTCTTGCTGGCTTTTTTTTTTTTTTTTTTTTTTTTTTCATTCTTAGTTGTTTGTTGGTTTGTTTTTATGCTGGGTGGGGGGTGGTTGGGTTTGTTGTTGTTGTTGCAAAAAAAAAGCAGAAAACCTGAAGGAGAACCTCTGTACTGTTATCCTGTATAACCCTTGAGTCCTTCAATAAAGATATTTAAAAAAAAAAAAAAAAAAAAAAAAAAAAGTTGGTTTAAGTAAAATAAAAACAGAATAAAAGGATATACCAGGACGTAGCTTTAAACACAGTTTTTGAATGAAACTCTTTAATACTGACATCTCCTCTCCCTGCAGGTGAAAATCTGACCATGGACTTCACTCTGAATGAGTGGGGTGCTAAGTCAAAATCCTTCTCCGTCAAGAATACCCCGACCACCCAGACCCCCTTGACCAGCAGCAATGTCACTGAGCCGGCATCCAACACCTCGACTACAAGCAATCAATTCACCGCGCCAACTTCCACCATGCTGGTCCCCACCACAACCCCAAGCAATCACTTCAACACAACCAGTCAGTTCACCACCTCGACCACAAGCGACGTGCCGACCACCGACAACAGTATCTTCGGCTCCAGCACAGCTGTGACTGCTGGTAGTCTGTGTGTGGTCAGCGTCATCTACGCAGTGGCCTGCTGTTCAGGCGACATCCCGTTATGCTAGACAGAGCGGTGCTGTGAAATCTGTGAAAGCTGAAATATGAAGGATTTATGAAGGAATCCTCAACATAAAGATCCAGTTTTTCAGACAGAGATTAAGACTAGTCCTAAATTAAAGACAAGATTTTGTGAAAATATACATTGAGAAGTAAATCTAATCTTAATCCCTGTCTGGGAAATTGGCCCACAGTCTGCTACATAAAACAAGTGTATTCCTTAAATATTTTATGCACATGGTTGTTTTTTTCTGTTCTTTTTGGGGATATTTTGTTTCATTATATGTAAATCTTTTTGATATGATCACAAATCAGGTGTGAGATCCATATGGACTCTTTATTTTATAAAAAGGTGCAATAGAGCTGAACTTGAAACCATAACAGGGTAAAGGAAGAAATGTTTTCTGATTGGTGCATTTTGATGATGATTTTTTAAAACTATATTCTCTCTTCAATAAATTCTATTTTTCCATTATTATATACATATTTCCTGTATCAGTGTTTTTCTTGATTAAGGCAATTATTTTCACATGTCCATTACTATTCACATTATACATAAATAACCTCAGTCTTCCTAATCAGTACTTCAATTTCATTTATTTTATTTTATTTTTACAAATGACACATTTTATAAGTCCGAACCAGACTCTGATTCATCTTCAGTTTGCCTTCGATGCCTTCCAACTATCACTTCTCAATCACAGACTTGTTTTAAGTGCAAAAGTTCATGTATTCTCCACCTCCACCGGTGACTCCGACTATTCTGCAAATAAAACTTAAAATTATACCAACAACACTTTTGCCCAGTCATACATTCATCAGTCATTTGCCCTGACAGCAGGCTGTTATTCATATTCAACATTTGGCTCAAAACTGAACTTCTTGTATAAAATAAAAGATGGTTTGTCTTGTTTTAACTGTAAAACTACAGTGTGGTTAACCGTATAAGTCCCATTTATGGAGATATTCTGTACTATTATGCTGCCTCATCGTCACTTAAACAGCTAAACACTGATTAGCACAGTGTATTATACTTTATCATTACTAACAAGAAGTCTGTTCTCATCAAGCTCTACTGTTGACGCTGCTACAAATCTCTTGTAACATTTAAATCTTGTAACTACAGAAACAAGAATCAGTAACTTATTTTCATCATGTTTGCACTAATATTAGCAGAGCTGGTTCCAGGTACTATGCAGCTTATAAATCACATGAACCGCAAACTGCCTTCAAACTACAGTCTGTAACATCTCTGGGAGATTTTAACACTTTATCAGAAGTTTTTTATGACTCTTGTAAAGGTTTTTTATGAATGATTACTATATTGTGGTTGTCTGGGCTCAGTTGTGTTGTTTCTGTTTGAATGTTTCTTGTTCTAAGGTCTCCCTTGAAAAAAAGATCTCAATCTCAATGAGAATACCAGATTAAATAGAGATGTTTTTATATAAATAATGTAGAATACAGTCTCTGTCCATGGTGCTGACGGACGCTGATTGGCTGCATGTTTTTAGTTTTTCACCATGGCGCCTCTTACGCACCACCAGATGGCAGGAGACTCCACAGTACACACTGAATGCATGGTGCACTGAGGCACAGGTTCAGTAATACTTGAAGTGCTGTTTGAACTGAGAGAAAACTCTAAAATAGGATAGAAGAAAGTCATTATTTTGCACTTCTTATAATCAAGTTTTGTTGCAGAAACTTCAAATCAAGTATTTAAAGTTGATGCGCATCTCTTCAGCGCACATCTGCTCCCCCGAGGAGGGAGGGGGGGCGGACGACAGAGGAACAATTAGTTTTACAGCCTTAATTTGAGCCCTCTATTTAGCCTTAACTATAACAGTACAATGTGGGCGTGTTCTCGCCCCCTTTTTTAACGTTGCACCGCCTGTCCTCCTGAGCTGTGCGCACTTTGCGGAGCAGCCACTAGCTGCAGAGTGGATGCAGAGTTCAGCTCCGGCTTTGCCCCTGGTCCCCCCGGACACAGCTCAGGCTCCGGCTCTGATAAAGGAAGAGACCAGAGGATGGATTTCTGTCACTTCATTTTTCTCTGCGGGGCTCTTGTGTTTGCGTGGGGAATCCCCTGTTTCCAGACTCTGGCTATTTTCCCCCCATCAGCCCCAAAGAGCAGCAAGGTGGCGAAGCTCTTTGATGGGCAAGAGGCGTCCAAGTATTTCAAGGAGTTTTACGCGCCACCTTCAATCATTAAAGCAGCGTTTAAAGACTCAATTGAGCCTCATGATTACATGCTGTCTATTTACAAAACCTTCTCCACGGCGGAGAAACTGGGACTCAACGCCAGCTTTTTTCGCTCCTCTAAAGCTGCAAACACAATTGCAAGTTTTGTGGATAATGGGCAAGGTATGTGACGCTCTATTTGTGTGTGTGTGTGTGTGTGTGTGTGTGTGTGTGTGTGTGTGTGTGTGTGTGTGTGTGTGTGTGTGTGTGTGTGTGTGTGTGTGTGTGTGCGCGCGTGCGTGCGTGCGTGTGTGTGTGTGTGTGTGTTTGTGTGTGCGTGCAGGTAGGATTGATTGAACACCCATGACTCATAGTTTGCCTCCCAGATTAATTCAGTGCAGACAATAGTGGGATTCTTCCTGTCAGATTCCACTTCTCTGTGGTATGCACATCATCTCTGTGAGAATGCATCTAACCCTGCTGTTTTAATGCTTTCCACAGATGACCTCCCACTCTCCCCTCTGAGGAGACAGCGGTATCTGTTCGACGTCTCAACCCTCTCCCAAAAAGCGGAGGTGCTGGGAGCCGAGCTCAGGATATACACCAAAGTGTCTGGGAATTTCAGGATATCGGAAACAGAACCCGTCGAAATCCAGCTCCTCTCCTGCCACGACCAGCAGCTGCTCGACTCCAAGACACTGGACCTCCAGGATTCCCACAGGCCAAAGTGGGAGGTGTTGGACGTGTGGGAAATATTCAAAGAACGGCAACACCTGAGCCAGGGGAAGCTCTTCTGCCTGGAGCTCAGGGCCATGCTGGACAACCCTGAGAGGGAGCTGGACCTGCACCTTTTGGGCTTGCACAGGCACAGCAGGCCCCAGCAGAAGAAAGCCATTTTAGTGATCTTCACCAGGTCCAAGAAGAGGCAGACCCTCTTCAGTGAGAGGAGGGAGGGGAGAGCATTACTGGGCCTTGGGAGGAAAGCCAAGGAGAGGGGCCCTGGCACCAAAGCCAGCAGGAGAAGGAGGACGGCTGTGTCCAAAACTCGCCACGGGAAGAGGCACGGCAAAAAGTCCAAATCCAGGTGCAGCAAGAAGCCGCTGCACGTGAATTTCAGGGATCTGGGCTGGGATGACTGGATCATCGCCCCGCTGGATTACGAGGCGTACCACTGCGAGGGCGTGTGTGACTTCCCCCTTCGCTCCCACCTGGAGCCCACCAACCACGCCATCATCCAGACTCTGATGAATTCAATGAACCCCAGCCAAATGCCGCCCAGCTGCTGCGCCCCGTCCAAACTCAGCCCCATCAGCATCCTCTACATTGACTCAGGAAACAATGTGGTCTATAAACAGTACGAGGACATGGTGGTGGAGTCTTGTGGCTGTCGGTAGTAGATCTGGAAGGTGTCGTGGTGTTGACTTTGACCTCCTTCTTGTTCATCAGGCTCTCCAGTTAATGGGAATCAAACAGCATTACAGTCTGTGTGGTGGCAAAGCTGCACCCGAAGAGAACATTTATACCTCATATGTTTGTGTTCTTGTTTGTTCTGTTAAGGAATTATTATTGTCTAAAGGTTGTCCATCTGACCGCCTTGAACTCTGCAGTGTCCGCCAATATCGTGGATATATGAAAAGATAAACTTGTTGGAAAAATTCTTCAGTATCACTGAATCAACAAAAGGTTTAAAGGAATCATTCGACATTTTGGGAAATATGTTTATTCACTTTCTTCCTGAGAGTTAGATGAGAGGATGGATACCACTCTCATATCTGTGCGCAAATATGAAGTTACAGCCAGCAGCCAGTTAGCTTAGCTTAGCACAAAGACTGGAAACAGGGGGAAACAGCTAGCCTTGCACATAACCCCCGGTAAAACTTTTGCACACTCCAGTTTTTATGTGTTAATTAGTGAGCTTTACAGGTGCTGGTCAGCATATTATGTTACCTTTGGACAGAGCCAGGCTAGCTGTTTCCACTTCTTGTTCTAAGAGTGGTATCAATCTGTTATGATAGCTTAAAATAATAAACGTAATTCCCAAAATGTTGAATTATCCCTTTAAAGAGAGACATGAAATCCCCCATTTGATAAAAATGAATCTGCTCTCACAAAATTATAATAAATAAAAACAACTTGTGCCACTTTCTGACCTTTTACCCACCACTGACACTAGCTGTGTCCAACTTTCATGGACTGCAAGTACAATAAAAAGTTACATAAATATGAACATGTAATAGGAGTATACAAATCAATAGTTACGACTCTAGGCTTCCCATTTATTTCTAAGAAGAACATCCTGTAGTAAAAATAATACATGTACAGTGCAGAGAATATAACTGAATGTCATAAATGCCTAAACAACTCCACCTCCAAATTCACTACAAGGGTCTAATGATCAAAAATAGCCAGTTTGTTTTCATTTAAGACATTTAATAACTCAACCAAAATGACTGATTACGCTTTTGTGGCTTTTTTTTCCTCGATTAACTGAACAGATAAACTTCTAGTGAACATTTTTACCCTCTAAAATGGAAATATTGAGCAATAACTCTGCCAGGCTTAGAAAACAGATTCTCAGCACTTGACATGACCTATGACTCAGGGAACGTATTTGAGTGCTGCAGAGAATGGGAAGTCCCCTTTTTCTGATTAAAAAAAAAAAAAAAAAAAAAAGTACATTTCCGCCTAAACCACCACAGGGTTTCTCACCAGTTTACTTACCGTTAGTGTCGGAAGAGATAGATATTTTTGTCTGTAATGCACTGATGTTCAAAGGTACCATGTGTAAATATTTGATATGGAAATAATAATTTATGTTCTATGAGTAAGTTATTGCATTTTTATTGTTCCGTTACAACTTCCAGACTGCATGAGTCACACATCTGGATGTTCAGGTTCAAATAAACACATGTGGGTACAGTTTTGGAAACGAAACGTGACAGCTATGATCTGGTCACAGACTGTGAAATACTGTTGTACTATCAGTGTTTTTGATGTATATAAATAGGAAATAATTATTCACCAAAAGAAAGAAAAACATTGATTTTTGTTTGGTGAATTTATGTTTAGGCTATGCAGTTGTTTAAAATATTAGTAACACATTTTAGCCTCTTATATTTTGTCATTATTTACTGGAATCTGAAAATAATATATTATACTGATTGATGCTGACTATCAAAAAAGTGAAAGGATGAATCAGTGTTATGTCACAATATGTTTTTATTTTACTTCTATGGTACTTTCTGCAAAGAATATCTGAGCACAGTTGTAAACTGACAAATTATAACAGAGAAATTCATCATAATGAATGTTTTTTTTCTACAGTGTAATAAAAATCAGTAAAATTGTTTAACCAAATGAATCTATTCTTATAAAATGTACGAACTGTAAGATATGTAGAGTAACGGGCAAATTAAAGTGTCTCAAACTATGTTTTCTGGTTGCAGTGTTGAATTTAGTGACATCACATTGCTTTTTTTGTTTATTTCACTGAGATTTATACACGTTTATGGTATAAATGCGGTATAAAGAAGTAAAAAATTAAAACAGACAAGTTTGACATTTCACTCTGGTGGTTACAAAAATAATAGTTGTCATGCAAATGAATTGATTTTAATTCATACTTGAAGTTGGGTCTACTGCACCTGAACTTGTCACCAGCACTTTTCAAATCCAAGTTACGAAGTGTTTTACAGCAAAACAAGGAATTTAAAAAGTTAATAAAAAACAGAACATGAAGGGAAAAAATCATAATTTGATCATGAAAACAAGTTACCATAAATTAAGAGAAAGTCACGGGATAGAAATGAGTTTTAAGAAGGGATTTAAAAGAAGAAAATGAATGAATATCCACTCTTGAGGGGTTCAGACAGCACAAGCTGGACAAGGTGATTTGTGTATCTTTGTTTTTTGAATCTTCTAATTCAAAAATGTTTGAGATTTGTTCACCAGTACTGACTATTTTCATGTTGACAGTTAAAGGACCAGTATGTAGGATTTATGCAACCTCACTGCATCCAGCAGTGAGGTTGCATACTGAATATCCCTCCTTCTCCTTCTCCTTCTCCTTCTCCTTCTCCTTCTCCTTCTCCTTCTCCTTCTCCTTCTCCTTCTCCTTCTCCTTCTCCTTCTCCTTCTCCTTCTCCTTCTCCTTCACCACGCAACATGTCTTAATTCACTTGACTGTACAGATTCTGGTGTCATTTTCAAACTTGTAGTCTTCAATCCCAATCGACACTGACTCAAGTGACATCATCTGAGGAAATTTATCACATGTCGCATCGCTCAACCTGTACACTTTATACAACTTTTCAACACCTGTAAACAGACTTTGATGTGAGAGGAAAAAAACAACAGAGTTACCCTTTAAACACACTCAGCACGGATCAATACAGTTCAATCAAGCGGTCAGGAACTTGTAGACTCATTCGTCTTCCTCTGTGGTGTTAAATTGTTAAAGGGATGAGCAGGGTGAGCGGCAGTTTGAAGGGTTAAAACAGGGTCAGCAGACAAGTGGAAAGAGCGCCATCTTTCATGGGTGGGCTGTGTGTGTGTGTGTGTGTTGGGTGTCAGGAGAGACTAATATGGGACAAACAAATTGGTGGGCAGATGCAATGATTGACCTCCCTTTAGTCTAGAGCCACACCGGGTCCCCTGCCCCTCAGACAATGGCAAAGGAGGATCTTGACATCAGATTAAGGCAGGCTTTTCCTCACAGATGGTCAAAGGTCAAGTGGCCTATTGTCTCCAGGGGCTGTGGACATTAAACAACGTACACGTCCCCCGTCCCCCCACTTTAGAAAAGGGCAGCAATCAAGAGAGGAGGGAGGAGGGCGAGGGGGAAGGAATGTGTGTGATGCTCTCTGAGGGCCTCGCTGTCACTCCCCAAACAACAAGGTGAGATATAAAAAAGGGGCGGCCGGTTTTAAGCAGCTGCTCCGAGCAGCCAGTGGAGGACAAAAGACTGGAATGTACCGTCTCTATAGCGGCGTACGGAGGCGTTTCTGCTCTGTGTCTCACTGTGGCAGATTTGCTGTGAGATGGAGGAAAATATTTGCTGGGGAAACAAAGGCGGGTGTAAATCGAGTGCAGGATTCAGCTGTTGTTATCAGAGGGAAGGGGAATATAACTGGGAGCTCATGTTTTTCTGTTTCCTTGCCTGGGTTTTTCTGTGATGTTAAATGTTACACACATGTTCACAAGGGCAGCAGCAGAAAGCTTAGTCGGGATAAGAAATGACCACAGTGACAGAGATCTGGAACAAAGTATTTTGTGTCTCAGACAATCAGAGCAGAAAAAGAAAAAAAAACTTTCTCTTGAAGTATTTACCCAACACATGTCACCCTTGTTTGCTTTTAGTCGGAGGCAAAAGTGATGTCCTGTCATCTTGACCTCTGTGTTTGCTCTGGTAAACGCAGCCTGTTGGAGGCTTTAAGGAGGATTTCCTCTGCGTGGAGTCAGATGGCAGCAGGCTCAAAGCTCTCAGACTGACATACGAGGGAAGTGACTTGTTAACTCCTTCTGTTAGTTAAGTAAACTTCTGTGTTTTCTGCTGCAGGTCAAAAGACGTTCGACATATCCAGGAAAGTTTTTTTTATAAAACAACATTCAGTTACTTTAATGTGAAGCAGGCACAGACCACACTTTAAAATATATATGATTTCATATAGAGTCTAAGAAAAATGTTGACTTTTCACCCAAAGTTAGGCCTGTTGTGACTTTTAGATTCATTTTGACCTTCAAATCAACACTTTGGTGCTCATTGGGATGCATATCTTTGCTGGTTTCTTTTAGATTTTTTACTAGTTTTTTAAGTTTTTAAAAGAGAAAACTAACGTGAGTGATAGAGGACAGTCTAAATGTATGTATAGCTCTTTATGACTCTGCATGGTTTATGTGTTAAGTGTACAATTTGACCTTTTTACTAACTTGTAAATGCATGTTTTAAAATTGTATCAAGATTAACATGATGATTATGATTTATGTCTTATCGCTTATTGTTACTCTGTGTATTACGGTATTATGTATTATGGTTATAGTTTCAATCAGTATTTCTTGTTTGGGTTTCATTGCCTTATCTTACTTGCATTGTATTGTATGATGGATATATTGTTGCTGTATTATTGTACTGATGTTTGGCTGTTTCCCGTTGCTCTGCAGGCTTGTACACTGTCCTCTGAATGCTTATTTTATTGCTTGAGTGTCTTTACGGCACCTTTTTGTCCTCTGTCTGTCTGTAATTTTTAACCATCACTTCTAAACATCTTATTATTTTTTCTCTCTTTTTATTGTGTTTGGCTAAGTTGTTGACCTGCCAGGGACTACAGATGTAAACTAGCCTGTTGGCAAACTCTGACACATTAACATTGTGGCGTGAACTAAAATGTTGATTGATGTGTTCTGTCTCTGCCAAATAAATCTTAAATTAAATAAATAAATAACAATTGTGCAGTGACATCCGAGGAACTTGAATCACACATCTTGGTCAGTCATCAACCAAATATTTGTTGATTTCAGTGATGATTCAGACAAAATAAACAATAAAAAAATAATTTTTGACCATAATAAATCTATTAACTTTAAAAACATCAACTCAGATGTAATGAAGTGAAATTTAAGAGAAATTCAATCATTTTTCTAGTCATGCAAACTGATACAGTAAAGTGAGTAAACAAAGTAATAGAGGAGTAAGAAGACGAAGAGGAGGTCAGAGTAGCTTAATCTCACCTGATTGACAGGTGTGTCTGCTGAGGATTTATGCTGCTGGCAAAACACTTTCTCCCTGAATGTCTATTGGAAAATAGAAGTCCACTCACAGTTTAGATTTATAAAACAGTAAGTGACACATACTGTGCAGATTCTGATTTTAACTGTGATGCAAATCCGCACTGAAAACTACTATAGAACTAAATATTAGACACACATTAATGCTGACCGTGAACTATTTTGTCTGTCAGTGAAACATGGAGATGATTGATTAAAAAGATAAATACATATTGAATTTTCATTTTCTGAGATGCTGAAAAAGCTCAAGTCAGAAGACGTCCCTGCAGCTGGTTGAACCGCTGTCCATATTTGTGGTAATTAGTATCAGCTGTGAGGAGATTCATTTCTTTTGAGAACAATAGTGTCTCTCAACACTACATTTAAAAAATCTAATTATTTGAGTTTGCATGCAGGATTTTCAAGTGTTTTTAATTTTCTATCATTTTCCAGAATGAACTCCCTACAAACTGAAAACACGTATTTTGTATTATTTATTGTGAGGAGGAGTCCCTTTCGCTTTTGCTGACACAGTTCAAGGTTTAAGGTTAATGTTACGGCATTCTCAGGCTGCGTTCACACCAAATCCGGCAATGTGTGAAAAACAGCGGTCCTCCAATTGATTTGGATAGAGGTAGTGGATTTACGCTGCGTGAGAGGGGGCCACGTACAGTTCAGCAGCTGTCCAGCAAGAAGTTGAACTGGAATCAACTTTTACATGCAAGTGCACATTCCTTGTAACATAAACACTTTATTTGACTGTTTACCTCGTGATCATCACGATGAAAGATAAACAGTTGCTGCTGTGAAAACTTCCCAGAGTTGTAAAATCCTGCCTGTGAGTGTCACAAACCACTAGTCAGAGTTTTGGCCTCCGATAAGTCCTTCAATGCATTAATCTGTAACTTCAACTTGACTTCCTGGACCGTATTTCAATGTCTCACCACTACTTTAAACAACACGCCCCCACCACCAAAACCCCCTGCGTCGTAGTGCTGGATTGACGGATTTGGTATGAATCCAGCCTAAAAAATGCACTGTAGAGGCGCACGAGCAATGTATTTAGTCCTCCTGGGATCTGTTAGTACACACAAATATACAGAGGACAAGATCTATTCATCAGAGGAATGACAAGAGGAATTTAAAATAGTCAATAATATAAGACTGAAACTGATACATAATTAAAAACAGATAGATGTTAGATGTTAGTAGCTATATATGAGTTTGATGCTGTTGAATTGGAAATGTAGTTTGTAGTTTGAATTTTTGAGCTTCCTCACAGGAGAACTTTTGACATGTGACAGTATGAAAAGCTCAGGCATAAATGAGATAAGATTAACGATGGCTGAATTTCATTTAACTGCGTCAGTTTCAGTCTGTGCATGTCGGCTCACTGTCACACCGTCATGACTACTGGGACACTTAAATATAATGAAGTCATCGTTCAAGCTATAACTAACACCTGAGCTTTTCCTGCTGTGTGACAAGTCAAAATGTGAATGTGCAGTGTAAAAGGTATGTGGTGACATTATTTCCTCTTGTCTCCTTTTTTTTAAATTAACACCTAATCAAAAAAAGAAGAAAACAAAGCCTGGGGTTTTGCAACATAAGTCACAAGGGACAAATAACACTAAACAAATCTGCTGAATAAAGTACATAAATCCAGTGTTCAGATTATCCAGAGTACAAAATAGTTTTAAAGGCCTGTTTGAAATCAATTTCAAATACTAAAAGTGAAGGTTTGCAATTGGAAAACAGGTCTATGGTGATGTTATTCCACCTTTATCAGTAGGAATTTGGTATCATTAACACCACCTGCACTTCCATCAGCAGGACAACTGACACCTGTGCTGGCTGCTGTTGGACTCAGTCACTCACTCTGGTGTTTGGTTGGTTGTCACAGTGTTTTTTAGTCTCCTCCTGTTTGTCCTGCTCTGTGGGCGTTGACACCCTGCTGAACTGTGGCGGCCTGTAAGTGACACAAACTACAGTTTCACATTTAGTAGAGTAAAAAGCCACCTGAGCAGAGATCCGATGTGCTGATGGAGGAGGTTTTTTGATTTGTTGAAGTGTTTAACCTTATTGTGATGTGACTGATCATGATGTTGCATTGCCTACATTTGTGTGGAAGGATTTTGTACCAAGCAGAAACAACTTAAACTTAAGGGTGAAACCAACGTGAGAGTGTCCAATGTCAACAACGGCCGCTAGACACCAACTGACTCCCGTTCAACAGTGTCAATCACTCTCTAGAAATACTGAGTCAATCATATTATATTAGAAGTATTCTCAGCTGTTTTGTTCTTTACATCTTCAATTAATGTGCCATTCTGCTTAAATTTAACAAATTGGTAAAATCAGGCTTTACCAATCATAACACCTCACTACATCCATTATTTATACTGTATCCAGTCTATGGGCTGCAGCCCTTTTACATATATTAAAATATTTTATATGCATTGTTTTTGTGCATTTTTCTTCTTTTTTGCAGCTATTTCTATTATTGGTAATGCCTCTCTAGGGTGATATTGTGGATATAAATGTGTTTTCTGATTGACATGACATCAACAGGATGTAATCAGTGTTGTGCCTTTATATATGTTGTACTTTGTCACGTTGGACATTTTCCTGACGAGGGAAATGTTGGACGAGGTCAAAAATGTTGGTTTTGGGAGCTTTAATCCAGCTTGCCGATTCCTCAAGGATCCAATAAAAACAACTGGCGAAAAAGTCTAATAATACCAGGTAATGTAGAGCTAATTCCACAATATAACTAATTCTGCTTTTCTAACTCTTGTCATAACTAATTCATGCATTTTTTTCACTTTGAACAAGTTCTTTTAAACTTTGAACTGCTATAACATATAATGTTGTCCATCATTCAGCACTTAAATAAAGTAGCATAAGTAAGAAATATATCATTCATCTTAGGTAGCACTTCAGCAAGAAGGGCCCATTTGTTACAAGTTGAAAAATGTTACAGACTGGCGTTCAGTGATTTCATAACCCTTTCAGGTCTTTGGTCACATTAATCATATCTCTAATGTTTTTGCATTTTTAATCCTAAATTTCCTTTTGTGATTTTTCTTAATTTATCCCATTTTGCAGTCTCAACAAAAACTGAAGTTAGCCAAAAGGCTAGTTTTCATCCGCAGTCCCTTTGCCTGATGTTGTTAGGCATCCTAGAATAATAAAAATAATACAGTATGTTCAATAGTTTAAAACATACATTGTTTTAAGTATTAAGTATCCAGACAGTAAAACCTGAACTTTTGTCCTTTTTTTAAGTTCAAATAAAGAATCAGTTTTCACTTGTTAAAGCAACACAGACTCATTGTGCACTGATCCGATTCTTCCCCATCTGAGAGCTTATATCTGTCCTTTTCTGTCTCTTATTTCCCGTCGCTCTAACCCCTCTCTCACCCTGTCTTTATCTGCCTCTCTCTCAGCACATGTAGAGTACTCTGGATACACATGTTATGTTTCCGCACTTTGAACAAGATCCTCCAGTTGCATTCCCATACTTGATCTTTTCTGGTCTCTTACAGATTGTGGCCTCGGGTGAAGGTTTCATAAGAGGGCAGCTGGCTCGGATCCACATTTTTTGACATCTTAAAGACTCACATTATCCACAACATCTCATAATGGTAAAGTTTTATAGAGATTGGAAAAATCCTGATACTACTCCGTTTTCGTCTGTGATGCACCTGAAGGGAGGACGAATAGAGCCATGAGGGGTGACTGTTGACTGTATGGAGGGTAAAACAAAGGAGGAAAGAGAAGGGAGAAAAGATGGGCATTTAAAAAAAAAAAAAAAAGTAGAAAATAATCATGAAGTCAGAGAGGAAGAAAGAGGACAATGGATGAGAGATAACAAGTACAGGAAAGAAGTAAATATGAAAGAAAAACTGAAGCAAAGTGAGGAAAGAGATGAGGAGAAAGAGAACAAGAACAAGATGAAGACAGTATGAAAAGGAAAAAGGAAGAGCTTAAAATATTAAGAATGAGAAAGAGAAAAGCATGGAAAGCAGACAGCGAAATGGGGGGGGGGGTACAGGAGAGGAGATGAAAGGATGGAAAGATTGGAGGAGAGAGAAAACAGAAACTGTGAGCCTGGGAGAGAAGAACGGAAGGAAATCCAACAAATAAACAGAAAAACAATTAAAGAGGAAGGATGTGAAGAGATACAAGGAGCAGAAAGTGAGTGGGAGCGGAACTTGTCAGTGATGAATGAGGAAAAAATCTGAATGAATGGATGAAAAAAAGCGCAGTAAATGCTTTTACATGTATCACCTCAGAGGAGAACAATTCCTCTGAAAGCTCATGAATGTGAAAATGTATGTGATTTACTAAATACGTTGTCACCTGATCTCAAAAGAACACCTTGAAGATGTTGAAGCATTTATGTTAACACATGATTTCTGCCCATCTGAGACAAAAGTTAACAATTGTGAGAGAAACGTTGTCAAATCTTTGATTGTCAATCCAAAACAGTGTCGTATTTCACAGTGAAACTCGTCCATCGAGTGCCGATTTGGAGTTTTGGACCAATCTCAATGAGATTCACCTTGTTAAATAATTAATTTAAAAAAAAAAAAATAGTAGTAATCTGACTTTTAAGACCAAATTCTAATAATGTGACTGCTATTACTCACGTAACAATACAAACAAATCAATCAGAATAAGACACACAACAGTGACATTTCCTAATTGCCATTGAATTCGAATAGTTTCTTGAGCGGGATTTAAAAGTGATGAGTATAGTTGTCATAATTTAATCTTTGGCACTTTTAGGTCGTTCATATGTTTCAGGTTGATATGAAGGTTCATTCTCAGCCTTGGAAATAATTTGACAAAACAACCCTAACTCAAGGTCTGCTTACACATCGGTGGAGTTTGCTTAGTTGTCATCATGTAGTTAGTCATGATAATCCACTCAGTGTCTACTTTGTTACAGTTTCATGATTTCATTATTAGAAATAAACAATATTAACAATTAAACAAAGATGGATTTGGTTTAAATCAATATAAAAAGCTTGTAGGTGGACCTCAAATAAGTCAAGAATGAATTTACATTCTTAAAGGAAGGGTTCACAATTTTTCAAATCTGTCTTAAAATAAAAGTCAGGTAATCATATGAATATTAAAATAGGTTTTTCTTGCCATAATCATTCCTCCTGTTCATACTGACCATTAGAAGATCCCTTCATAATGTACCTACTAAGTGATGGGGACCAAAATCCACAAAAAATGTGTTGTAAGTTAATCTGAAACTTAAGCCATCCATATAAGTGAAATCAAGTCGATATATTTCGCCATTGCAGTCTTTATAGTACCAAATTCCCTCTTTTTGTTACTATACTTCCATCGAAGCCCTACAGGGAAACACAAAGAGGGGATTTAATGCATAAAAGACTGTAAATGTGGCAGATATCCACTTGATATGACTAACTCAGACTGCTGAAGACTCATATAAGCTTCACATCAAATTTAAATGTACTTTTGCACAAAATGACTGTGTGAACACAGTGTGGGTTTTGGCCCCCATCACTTATACTGAAAGCACATATGAAGGGGATTTTTAACAGTCAGTATGAGCAGGAGGAATTATTACAGCGAGGAAAACCTCTTTCACTGTTCAAATAGGCACCTGACTTGAAAAATTGTGAACCTCTCCTGTAATTGTAGACTTTGTTCAGCCTGATGTGGCCACAATGTGACTGAAGGTCATGCACATTTGAAAATGAACTTGAAAGAGAGGGTCGACAGAGAAAGTGAGGGGAAGTCTATCAAACACAGAAAAATGTGTGTGTGTGTGTGTGTGTGTGTGTGTGTGTGTGTGTGTGTGTGTGTGTGTGTGTGTGTGTGTGTGTGTGTGTGTGTGTGTGTGTGTGTGTGTGTGTCAGCTCCCTGTCCCTGCAGCAGAGCCCCATCAGTCAGGCCTTTTGGCAGCAGAACAAACCGGGCAGAGTTACTTTTTAGCGGGTGTTCCCCTCTTCTCCTCTCCGCAGCCTTTTACTGTCACACGGGGATCTAAATGATGAGGACACGCAGAACACGCAGATGTTTGCAATATCTCTCTCTAATATGAACTCTCTCATACGGACGCACCTGGCTCTGATTTGTCTGAGATAGAGCATGTAGCGTGTGCACTTGACATCAGTTTTTATGTGTGCAGAAAGATACTTAAAGGAAAGAGAGAAGAGGTGGGAGAGGTGGTGGTGGTAGTGTGGTGGTGGTGGTGGTGTGGGGAAGGGGGGGGGGTTGTAAGTAAAAACAGAGCAACTGTCGCTCACATGCCCGGCACAGAATGATAATCAGGGACCAGTCTGCTTTTGTACATGAGCAGCTTTGGTTTTGGGTGACAGCGCCGGTAGTGTTGTTTTACAGTCAGTCTGCAGTTGGAAATAAAAACCAGACGAGGCGGGCTCCTCGGCCAAAATCAGTCTCCCCGGTAATTAAAAGTGCCTGCTGAGAGCTCTTTACTACACGCAGCCAGATCACTGATCATCACTGCCCGATCACATCAAAAGGAAATGACACAGGACACAAGGCGAGCCATTAGTGAGTCGATTTCCCCAAAAAGATCACAGGCAGTCATTGGGCGGTTGATTACCTACAGATTGTCTGTTCTTTCTCCACCTTTCCACCCGCAGGGAGAGAAGCACATTTCTTAAAACGCTTCCTTTGTGATTTGATTTGATGCCTCATCATCATGCCTATATTTCAATTATATTTAGTCAATTAAAATGTTTTGCTAAATAGCGGCCACTGTAGCCACAAGTGGCAATTACAGGATAGAGGCACTTCGAATTTGCCTCCATGTCAGACTACTGACTGTATATAGATATGGACGGCATGTTTCCATGTTAAGCCGCTATGTAAAAGTGAAGCCAAAATATCTCTTTTCCGGGAGCTGCCATCTTGCTTATGTGACGTCATTTGGAGCCAGAGTCTGTGCGGTACAGTCGAGCCTAATCTAGGTTTCAGAGCGGCTGTCACAGCTGTCAATCATGACGTTACATCTCTGTTTTATAGCTTCAAATAACTATTTAAAAACACATGTATCAAAAAAATAAGCACATGGACACACATCAGTGTGATAAGAACTACCTAAAATAACAGAAACCATCCTTGTACTTTGATATTTTTGTTTGGCTCATGTCCGTTCCGCTAACATGGAGGAGGCAGGATTAATGACCTTTATTTCAGCCAGCCACCAGGGGGTCATTGAGATGTTTTGGCTTCACTTTTGGGGAGCTGTCATGTTGTCCCTTTTTCTATTTGTTTTGGACCATTTGGAGGGTTGTGTCTAGAACCCTAGATTTGCAAAACTGAGATTTGTACGTTTTGTTCCTTCGTCTTTTTTCCTTGTGCGCTTTGTTTATCATTGTACAGTCTAATTATGTTTTATGGCCCGTATTACAGGTCTGGTTAGGTTTATGCACAAAAACACTTGGTTTGGGTTAGGGAAAGATCATGGTTTTGGTTAAAATGATCACTCTCACGAGATATTTCGCAAATCAATGGTTTCCCTCTAGACAAAACCCATTTGGAGGCCGTCCTCCCCATGGGAAACAACCGAATCAGTTGTTTCTGCAAATGCCCCAAAACAACATTTGTTTAGCAGCTGTAGTAATTATGGTTCTTGTCCGACAGGCGAAAATTATCTTTTGCAAGAAAAGAACAATCAAATATGTTCAAAGTTGTTTCCAAACGGCCACTCTCGAATGTGGAGTGTAAAGCCGTCGTCATAGAAAGCAGGGAGATACGATAATTGCTTAAATATGGAGATAACAGCGCTTATTTTCAGTGAGTCTTTTCTGGAAGACATTAATTGTGTTGCATTCAGTTGTACACATGAGAAGTGACAGAAATTGTTGTGTAACGAGTGAAAAAAAGAGAGCTGGAGAAAAGTTCAAACGCTGCTTACTTTCTCACATCCGCACACCTGGCCAATCACTGCACGTTGAGCCCCCCCCCCCCCACCCTTTATCTGTAATCCATTGCGAGTCAGAAGTTGATAGTTCCGAGTCAGTATTCCCAATTTCCAATCTAAATGCGTCCCAGTGCATCTGCTCGGAAAAAACATGGAAGCCTGCACCAAACTGATGTTTGGAGGGCCGTGAACATGCAGAGTTTGATTCCAGCCCAACACGACAGCAGCTGATCTAATAGATTAGCTCGCTTTAAAAGAGACGGGAGGAGTAGGTCGCAAAATCTTTCATCAAGCACAAATAAACTGAATGGAAATGGTAACTGCTACACATTTCACAACACAAACGAGACATAAAGTAAGAAATGGATGAAAAGGTAATCCTGCTTACAGTTCATTGTGTTCATGGTGTGTTTCTGTTGGTGAACTCCGGCTAAATGGATCTTGCCCAAGTTTGGAATTCCAACTTGAATGACCACTCCACTGCATTTTTCCGTGTCGCAGGTAATTTCGAGTACAATGGAGTAGCATACCACCAGATAAGCACTTCTGATGAAGTGTACTGGCGCCTTTATTTAAGTGATGTCATTACAGAGCCATAAAGTCCACAGTAAGCAAGAAAGTCAGTAATATTTGTTCATAATGCACTTTTTAAAAGAAATGTTACTGTAGGAATTAATTGATTTATTTCTGACTTTAGAATGAATTGTTCATGGAAATGTTGTGATGGTTTGGTTACTCATTTGTTCATTTGTTATTGCACGGATATGTGCGGTGATATTCGTATACTTAATATAAGCAAATGTTCACCTGCGTGGTAGGTGGTAAGAAAGAGAGGATGAGTGGGTCGCTGTATTTTTTTGACTGCTGTTTTTGTCTCTGATCACTGTGATAATTGTGACTTTATTTTCTGAACATAAGTTGATTATTTTCATTCACATTCAAATCATATATTTTTCATCTCAGAAAATCTTTTTAGTAGTAGACAATCCGCAAACAGGCCCGTCCTGAACCTCTCAATGACCTTTTTTTACTGTCACAAAGAGGTCGAGGTAGATGAATGGGTTCGTACTTCTCTGTTTCCAGCTGACACAGAATGTTGGTTTCGTTTAACCATGATCAGTTGTTTCATAATCTTAACACAAGGTTCTGATCACAAATGTCCCCTAACCCTTAACGAAGTACTTATTTTGAGATATGCCATGACTTGGTTACAGTTTAGGGAAAGACCCTAAACTGTAACCAAGTCACTGACAAACGGTCAATATACAGGTCTCAGATCAGAAAAAACATTTACTGTATATGTTGTTCTGCAGGGCTGGTTGTTCATTTCCAAACATTCTCTAAATTAGCTGCTTTAAAGACATCTTCATCTTTTTAGACATCTCTACTTCATATATCAGCTGATCAGTTCAGTGGATTTAAATGACATTTATAACAGCTTGCTCTATTTGTGAATTGTAGTCCTTATTTGCTGTGTAGACAGTCTACAGGAATCCAAAAAAAATGCTCCTATCCTTAAAAGTCCCTTGAAAGTAGAAATACAATCCAGTGGAAGAAATGCAATGTTTACTTAAGCAAAAAACTATTAGCGGTAAACAAGTTTAAAAAGTACTTATAGTGAAGATAAGTGAAGTCAGGTGATTTCCAGTTTTGGTGAGGAAGGAAGGAAGAAAGGAAGGAAGGAAGGAAGGAAGGAAGGAAGGAAGGAAGGAAGGAAGGAAGGAAGGAAGGAAGGAAGGAAGGAAGGAAGGAAGGAAGGAAGGAAGAGTTCTGTACAGGTTGACTATATTTTCTACAACTTTTTAAAGTCTGAGAGTCATACTTTCATCACGTTTAAACCCTAAAACAAGAAGGAGTGCATAGAGATTAAACACATTTACTGCAGAACAGCTGTATTTGTATATAATTATATATATTTATGTGTATATTTAAATACCCATCTACCAAGCATCAGTGATATTGGTGAGGTGAGGTGAATGCACAGACTTTACCCAGTCTGACCACATCCTGTTTATCCTGCTGCTGTCGTACCAATAGAGTACAAGGCAGCTTCTTTCATCAGGCTGTGAATCTCACAATATAACTCATTATTTATTATTACATTTATTATGTTATACAACCTTTTGTTGTAAAATGATTTTATTTTTTTAATGAATCTTGAATCTTATATTTATCAACCTTATCTCATGTGTAATATAAAATCTTTAACTACAGCCTTCAAGCAAATGTAGCTGACTAAAAATGTCAATGTTTCATAATTTCACAAACCGTCTCCATGGCAATTGAGCAAACTCAGAGGTGGAGATAGGATTTTTTTATGAAACTGTTCAAAAGTGAAGAATTAAACTCTATTCAATCAATCAGACATTGGATCAGACATTGTTTGTATAGCACTTTTCATACAAATACAAATTAACACAAAAGTGCTTTACACAATAAAACAATTACACACCACCACCACAATGACTATGGTGTAGAGGATTCAATAAAAACAGGAGCTGAGAAATGTAGCAGAAGACTCCTGAAGTACCAGAAACTTTTAGTAAATGTGTAGGTGTTTAAATTAAAATAACTAATTAATTTAACAAACCTTCAAACTTTGAAAAATATCCCTTTCTGAGGTGCTGAAGGCCGGACATTTTTTAAACACCTCGTTAAATGAGTTGCAGGTGAAATCAGTGAGACGACACCACCTTCCAACCTCGGCACAATCGCCCTCCTTACTGTAATTTATTCCCCTTAAAGAAATGTGGGGGCGAGTGGCATTTGGGTCGGGGGCTGGGTATAGGGGTGGTGGGGGTGAGTCTTTGGGTCAATAAAAATCAAAAAAGCAGTTATTGACTTTGAAGCCCTTTGCCGTTTGAGGGAAACCCAAAACCGGGCCGATTGTGGCGAGCCGGTCTGGTTGAGGCCAGAGAGGAAATGCAGTGTGACACTAACAGGCTGAAGGAGGAAGTGTTGATGGACTGAATTAAACAAGGGGGGAAAGGGGCTGAAGGGGGGTGGTGGGTGGGTTTGTGGGGGCATGACACTAATGTTTTCCATTGACAAGACGGAAAAGCCCCGCTGCTATGCCACACACACACACACACATACATACACACAGTCATAAATTCATGCATTTATTCACAGAGAACGTCCACACAGACCCGGCAGCTGGGGCACTTTCCCATGCATACTTGCAAGAAATACATACACAAACATTTGGTTTAAACTGAAGCTTGAAGTCTGATTAAAGACTGACTGATCCCTCCAATCAGCATTCACCAAATCGCTGCTTCTCAGAGCTGTGCGAAAACGAAACAGAGCTTTTATTGAAGTCCAAAAAATGCCCCTAATTCGCCTGGATCGAAAGGGGAGGAAAAAAATAAAGATTTAAACATATTTCAGGCTACTGTGACTCAGAGGTACACAAGCTGTCTGTTTCCAATTATGGCTTTTAAGCAGTTTGAGGAAATATGTGGTAACTTCAAGAGGAAATATTTTACATGTCATGGATGTAATAGTGGAGCATTGTACTTTGTATAAACTGTTGGATCTGGGTTTTATCTCCACAGAAAAATGCAGCCGTGAAAACAAAGACGGAGTAAACGTGGAGGGAACGTTGATGGGAAAGCAACCAGATGCTGAACTGAACAGAAGCACAAATATGTTTAAATGATGATTTTTCACCCTAATGGCTCCAGTTTTTAATACGTTTACAATGACTTGTAAAATGAGAGCAACAGTAAGAAGAGTGTGCAGAGGTCAAAGGTCAATGTTTCAATAAAAAGATGTAATTACTAACATCAATATGCAAGATGAAAGACACAATACCTCTGCACATAGTGTAGAAAACCTGAACCCAACACATCTTTTTCTTTTACATTTTATGAGGAAGTTTTTGGAAATCCTGTTTATGTATCCTGTACCTGTTTATGCATCTTAACTGGATTTTGTGCTTTCCGTGTGTGACAGTTGTATTAGTCTGTTTATGTTTGTATTTGCGGTCGTAAAGATGTTTATGCAGCTTTCTTGGCAAAGGAAAGATAGCTAGATCTGCAAAGTATATTAAAGCCCGTGCTCCAGTTATTGTACACTGGAGGCTTGCAGTAATATTATTCCATTATACTGCAGCAGAATAAAGAAATGTGCTTTTTCTTCAAACACATGAATGTGAATGTGAATATGAATGTGTATGTGAATGTACATGTGTGAATATCTGTGAGTGTCTTTAACTAAATGAACTCATAAACAGGCACATGAACTAAACCTAAATCCTTAAATTTGATCTTGTAGAAGAGAATCTAAATGTGGAAATATGCGTGTCAATATTTCTGAAAGCAGAAATCAGACGTTACCTCAGTAACCCTGCACCATTTTTATCACTGGTTTCCTGCCGCGTTTAATTTTATTAAAGTAATAAATTAATTATCGCTCTTTCTGTCATGGTCAACAACCCGGTCAGACAGTGTATGAGAATGAAAACCCTCTTTTTTTGTAACATAATAAATAGGCATTTTGTGTCTTAAAATTATTTTGAGCTTGGTTTCTTTTTTTAGGGCTGAAGTGACATTCAGTCAATTATGTCTAATGGTCACTTTACTTAAAACAGTCTTGTTGTTTTGGTTTTTACATACCGATTTCTGCTTAGATTGGATAAGTGGACATGAAAGTATCCAAACCAGTGAATATTCCTGCTGCTAAAACAATTTGTGTAGTAATCAATTAGTCAAACCAGAGAGAATGTATCATCTTTAGTTTCTATTTTGATACATAAAAGATGATTTAAGTGATTTAACAAACAAAAACACCAAACATTTTCTATGTCCAACTTCTCCAGGGTGAGAATTTATTGCTTTTCTTCTGTTTATATAAGTGTTGACGGCACTAATCAATTGATTCATTAAGAGAATATTTTTCAGATGAATAAAAAATAAGATAAGATAGATAAGATAATTGGTAGTTTCAGGCCAAGAATGTATTTTTCCTCTAATGTTTTTTTACTATTTACTGACGAAACAATGACCATTTTTGAGTCAGTGGGTGCTGTTAAGTCACATTATCATCTCATATCATATATGAAATACTGTATCCATTTATTGATTCATTTCACTGAACACTGAACAGACAGTAGTTAATTTTCTCTCTCTCTCTCTCAGGCTTTATCTCTGTGAGCGCTGTGATGAAAGCATGTTTTGATCCGTAAGCCACCATTCGTATCTGGATTTGGGAGGCACATGGCATGGGAGAGGTCAGCATTTGTGGGCATTAACACCAGAGTCAGACAGACCTCCCACAACGCGTGCATTCATCTAATAAAGCAGGTTTGCTCAAGTTCCTTCACTCTTCGGGCCTTGATAGGGTTGTCAATCAGCTGCTACATTACTGGGGGTCCGTCTGGAAGCAGCAAGAGCAGCAGCAGCAGCAGCATTTCTGAGGTGAAATCAGGCAATCAGAAAACTTAAGAACTAACAGAGAATTACAGGATCAGAATCTTTTATCAAATCTTTTATCCTGCCTCTCTTTTAAGTCATGGATTTGCTCAGTGTTATTCTTTGCTTTAATTAACAGGATTAAAGTGAACTTTGATCAATATCATTTGAAACAATGTCTTGTTGTTAATCCCTCCAAACTGTCAGATTGTATTAAATCTGCTGACAAAAACTTGACCAGAGTGGATTTTAGAGCTGGCCTGGAGTCACACGCTGAGGCTCTCCGGCCAAAAATGAAACGTGTTGAAGGTGTTTTCAAATATTTTTGTTACTCTGCCACCTTGAAGAAGAAAGTTTCATCTTTCTACAAACATGAGTTGATGTTTATATTTTGGAGAAGATTTTAAAATTAGATTTAAGGTCCAGTCTGTTATATTGAGGTATATTTAAAGACACATAACTGAGTAGTTTGAGTCATGCTGTATATATAAAATCATAATTTTGTGTGTCTCATAACTTCCAGCTTCAGCAGTGCTGCTATTAAAGCTCAAATTAAGTTGCACTGAGCCCCAGTTTCTGCCTCTCATGTATTACCATACTTTTTTCTGAAAGAGAAATACTCTGTGATCTCTAAGAAACATTTTTAGCTATTCTGAAGCCATTCTCAATGTCCTCAATGACTCTTTTAACCATCAAGATTGGACATTTGGAAACTATTCTGTCTGCAGCACAATGAGGACATTTTTATCAGTTTGTCAAGTTATGTCACTTTTCTCTGACCCAAAAAAATGTGGTAGCCAGAAATCCCAATGCATCACAATGCATGTACGATGTGAAACTGTTTCATCAGTTATATTTTCCTGTATTACATTGTATTTTATATTTTTTGTACTAAATAATGTGCTTGTGTTTGTATTTTCGTTAGTTAATTAGTTGCAGACCATTAAATTACCGCCAACTAATTTAATAATTGATTCATCATTTTGAGTCAGGAAAATAGCGAATTAATAGCCAATGAAAGAAATCATAAGCTGCAGCACTAAAAAGGAACAGCAGTAAGTTTGGTTAAATACCCTTTTTGTCCAAAGACTGCTTAAAGCAAAAAGTGGACAGTTTGATCTGTTACTTTAATTTCATTTCATTATATGAGATGTACAAAGTGTAGCTAGTTTCAACAAACCCTGAAAACACAAGGTCTACTGTTTCGCTTCCTTTAGTCATCAAGACCTTTATGCAGGGTTGACTGTGATCTCTACAGTAAAACAAATAACAAACAGTGTCAGAAAATCTGAAACTCGACTATAATTAGTCAATATATTAGTGTTAAACTGCTCATTAAAATATCTGTAAATTCATTTTGGAATGAATGGGGGACTTGTGCCAAGATGTTTTGTGGTGTGGTGACCCTTGTGTTCCCTTTTCACTGTAAAATCAAACACTTAGCTCCTACTAATTCAACCTAGGAGACCAATTCCCTTGAAAAAGGTAATTACATGTAACTATTACTACTACCACAATTTCAAGTTACTTTTTTACTTCCTTCTTGTTAGGTTTACTTACTTAGCTGATTATGCTTCATTTTGTCAAGTTGTACAACTTAAACTTCTTCTTTCAAAGATAGAAACCAACTATACCATATATATATACAACTATATACACCAACTATATAAAAAAATGTCTTGGTGACACAAAATATTAGTAAATTACTTTGAAATTTAAAGAGTGCAACTTTAATCGTGGATCACACTGACTTAAAGGGAATGAGTAGCAGACTCCAGGTAGGGACTTCAGCATTTTAACCCATAAACAGGACATGGATCATTATGGAAGTGAAGTTTCGAGTTGTTCTTCTGATAAAAGTGTGTTTGTGCGGCTCGGTGGGTCCGAACAAAATGATCATCATCACCCCCCGATGGGATCAGAGCGATCTGGTGGCAGTGACCCCGGCTCCCCTCTTTCACCTTTAGGTGTTGATTGCTTTTAGAGCCCTAAGTCTAGATTGAGGGCTTTTCCCATGGAGATTAGACGATCTGGTTTAAAGCTGTTTCAACAGGTCGCTTGTGAGGGGTCAAAGTTCAATAACATAGTAGTGCCTAATGGTAGCAAATAACGTCAATCACCTTAAACGGACCAGTGGCGAGACTTGTGCCTGACTTTGGGCTGGAATGTGGGGAATCCAGAGGTTAAGCTGGTGCCACGGAGCGACTGACCGCGCACGCACGCACTCACGCACTCACGCACTCACGCAAGCACACACACACACACAAACACACACACATACACACAGAAACACAGTTCCTAAACTTGAAGCTGGCCGAGCTCACTCACCATCACCTACCATACCAGGTTATCAGTCCTGCAGTGACCTCATTCAAACTGCAAAACAACACACATCCTATATCATGTGAAAGAAGAATGAAGAATACCTTTATGTGCAATTTAACAGTGGAGTTAAATACCACTGAATTAATAAGGTTGAAATATTTTACTAACAGTCATTTAACTGAATTCATGTGGTCTAAAAGGAAGAAAAAAAGTATTTTTAAGTTTTACAATTCCAAAAAAAATGTTCAAATGGAAAATTCAAGTGTGAGCTAAGAGGACTTAACCTGATAGGACCAAGGTCTTAACCTCTTATCTTCAGTAGCCTAGGAGTTCAAGTTTGATTTTTTATTTTGGTGTCTGAATTTCATCGATCTAAATAGATTTTTGGACTTTTTCTATCAAAAAATTAATAATAATAACTGAAACTGAGCAAGATGAGCTAGTTTAATTAGCAAACTGAGCTACTCTTAACACTGGACACTTTAATTAAAGAAAAAAAAATCTGAAATCTTGAACTTTAAATTTTTTAAAAAACAACTCAAAATCACATTTTTAGAATAGCATCACTCAAAATTACCTGCTGGATATTTCAAGGACAATTTAAATGACATAAGTTCAAAAAATTTAAATAAAATTCTGTCATATTCAGTTTCACAGTTTTTTTTGGTTTTTTTTCATTACAGTTGCCCCTCCTCTTCGTGCCACTCCTCTTCCTCTTCACACGAGGAGCCTGAAGCGTGGTGAATGAGGACTGTGTTGGCACAGACGCCTGCCATTCACATTTACGAACGTGATTTGTTAAGGCTGTCCCAAATTGACTCTGTAATTAATGACCTCGCCTGGGGCACACAAACAAATGACGATGCTGTGTAACCGTGACAACAGGGATGACTCATACCCACAGCGAGCTCTCACCTGGCATGCCATGCTGTCTGTGCCAAATGTAGTTTTTCCTCTGCAAACTTCACAGTTCCACGGCCAATTACTACAAAACTGTAATGTTTTTGTTTGCTTTTCTAAGGAATTGTGGCTTAAATTAATATATTTTTATATATTATCATGTTATCTGTAAGAGACCAGGACAAACTAAAAGCAATATTTTAATGAATGGGAAAAACACCCTAAATTGTAATAAAATTACATGTGGCGAGTTGAAAACAGTATTTTTCAGTAGTCATACTAAGCCAAAACACCAGCTGCTTACAAATAATGTTTTAGCATTAATAAAAATACCCAAATCATGACTTGAGTACACCCATGCTAGCAGCTGTGCAGGGCTGAACTCAAGCTAAATGCTAAGATGGATGTCCAGCTGATGTCAAGTCTTTTTACTTAAAACCAAAAGGAGCTTGGGAGCCTGTCCTGTCATCAGCCCTCAGGTGTTCCCCGTCACCTGATCATCACCTGTCAGCACACCTGCCTCTCATTCCCCTTAATTAGCCATTCAGTACATATTGCAGTAAAAACAAGGCTGCATTTTAAACCACTACCTTCATTAGCAGTGTGTATTGATACGGGCAAAATGTAGCATGTAGTACACCAAAAATACCAGGTTGTCTTAATGGTTGAGAAGAAATCTCCAGTATGCACCAGTCAACCTCACCTACTGGGTCTCACAATGCAAAGCGCTGGAATGATCAACACCATGGTTACTTTCGAAATGGTGGACAGCAGCACAGAGGTTTTGAGCCAGACTAAAAGCTGTTGTAATTTCCCTGTAGGACAGTTAATGTCACTTTATTAAGTTTTAATGTTTTTGTCACAAAGTAACTATTCAGATTCCCAATATGTTTATCCATCCATTTAACGAATGTTTGGAGATTTGGTCTGGTGTTTTCAGAGATGTGAGGAGCCGATGGCTGAGTGAGACCAGCTGGTCATCTCGACCGTTGCCGTTAGCCGTGCTATTGTTTACTTCCGCTTTCCAAGCCTAGAAACCGGCTAATTCTGGCCTAGCATACTGCAAATTAAATTTATTTAAAAGTTGAATACTGCGTACTACTATGAAAAGCAGTATGCAGTACATTCTACTGCAACCCAGTTGCCAGAATAAAGTGTTGTATGTTTCTGCAAACCACGGATACAATGAATCTCTACGTTCAATATGTTAAAAAAATCAACATTCAAAGTGACGTCTATCCAAGCTGACTGTCGGAGGAGGATGGGTCAGGTATGGAAAGTTAAAAATGCATCAAAGCAGCCAAAAAGACTGTTGAAGACCACTGAGACAAAACCGGGTGTTTTCAGCGTGACGTAGTTGTTTACTCAAACCATGACCTTCCTCTAACACTAATAACTAGGTTTTGTGTCTAAATCTAACCAGATCTTAACAACAGTATCACATCATTATTAAACTGATAATGGTCAACACCGAAATTTAGACATTCAAATCATATCCTTGGTTTGCTGAAACGTACAATGCCAACATTTTACTTGTGATTGGTTTGATTCCCAACATACACAGTATTTAGGACATACTGCATACTGCGTTCATCCGTACAAGCTCTGAAAGCAGCCTAATTCTCTGTTGGATCCTCTGTTGTTCCACTACAGCTGCACTGTTCATCTCTGCCTGTTTCTGATTTTTTATTTTTTTTTGTTCCCTTTTTTGGACTTGTTTGCCTTTGCTGATGTTTTTGTCTGAACATCAACCGACTTAATTTGAATCTTACCTGCTCAGTCTGCATGTTTCAACTGTTACACATCTAAAAGAAATCCAAACACACAAATCAGTTGATCAAATATGTTGACAGTGCTCGATGATCTGAAAGCTGCTTATTAACTCATAATCTTTCATTTCTGAACTTCTCTGAGCTACAAGCTGAAGTTTGCACAGCTCTGCCAGCTGCTCTCAGTCCACCTGACTTTCAGTCACTTTTCTGGTTCAGTCTGAACGCTGGAGGGATTTTGACTGGACGCCACAGTTTCAGCCAGTAACAAATGACATCAGCTCATTGTTTTTGAGCGATGGATCAAACTGCACTTTTATATGTTTCACCTTGTTAAGTAAAGGCAGAATTGGTGCAGAGAACAGCCTGTAAACCATAAAATAGATGTCGGTCGTCTTCAACGTTTGCTTTGCTGCTTTTCAGACTTCATGTTCAGAGCAGGACCGCAGCCAGGATTTTAGAAATACTGAGATCATGTCTGCCCACCCAAAAGCTAAATAGGGCTATAAGTTGTACTTTTATGAAATCTTCATATATTATTCATTTATTATTTATTCTGTAAACATGCAGTTATATTGTCTATAAATCATTGCCAAAATGAAGATTTAAAGCATGTTAATTTGCTTTAAAGCAAACATACTAATAGGAATAATAACTGCCAGCAAATACTAATTCTTATTTCTTACTTGTTTGGCTTTTGTTTGTTTGTTGTTTGCTTTTTGTTATTGTTACTGTCCAAAATAAATTTTTTTTTTATAACTAATTTATTGTTTTAAATAAAAATGCCAAAAAAAAGCTAGTTTAAGCTTCTTAAATGTGTGCTGATTTCATGTTTTTCTTTTTCATAGACTGTTGATCTGAAGACATCCGTTTGGAAAACTGAAAACGTTTTCAGACATTTTCTAGACAAAACATCTAACTGGGAAGATAATCAGAAGATCAATTGAGAACTGGGAAGCTCAGCAGATTCATCAATAGTGAAAATATTAGTAGCCCCAAATTTAAATGAGTTTAAAAAGAAATCCACCAATAAAATATCCTGCAATAGTTAGTTTGCAATCGTAATATGTAAACTCCCACCAGGTTCCCAAAATCTCCAGAAAAAGACATAACCTCATTGTCCCAAATGGTAGCTACAGCCCCAAGTCAGAGTGTATCATAGTGTACATAATATTTCTGTTTTCTTTAATTATTCTCTAATTTTATCCATCTGTCTAAAACTTCC
Organism: Scomber scombrus; assembly: GCF_963691925.1. Lineage (NCBI taxonomy): Eukaryota > Metazoa > Chordata > Actinopteri > Scombriformes > Scombridae > Scomber > Scomber scombrus. Next base: position 10,868,905 of record NC_084985.1, read on the forward strand.
TTAAAACAACTAGTGTCTAATTGGAGATGGATCACTTTCATTAACAAGTGTAATAAACGCAGAATCATTTCTGTACAACATTTGTGCAAACGTGTACAGTATGTTACAATGTGGCACAGCTCAGCGTCCCACACACACACTGTTTGTATGTGCAGGGTTTTGTTTCCATGCCTCCCTCGCAGTGAAAACTCTTCCGCTGGGAACAGCACACTGCAATCAGGCCCAGTTTATGGCAGCCAATCTGCCATTCACTGAGCGCCAAGATTGATGACGCCTGTCCTGACTGACTGATACCCAGAGCGGGATGCCGGTGTCCGACATGCACCGCACACTCATAAACCCCAGTCCATCTGGTCGGAGACAAACAAGGAAATGTGTCCATAAATTCTTAGTTGCATGAGATATTTGAATGTCGGACAAGTGAAGAAGAAAAAGGACCAACATTGTGCTTCGAGTCTGAATGATCAAACTGATGTTTATCTCAAACAACCGGACACTACTGCACCTCCTTGTATCTTTCAGTCATGCTGCCCTTTTGACCCGCTGACCAGACTACTTACATTAACTAGTCACAATGTATTCTCCCATGAATGCAGCGTTAACCACCACAGGCTCCCATTGACACTCAAACGGAAGTATTTTTACGGCCTCCAAGCACCACTGAACAAGTTTAAAGCAGCTTAATTGCAGCATTGACCTGATTGGCAGCTACATGAATGTGTCTTGGTGGGGAAGAGGCCACAGACTGTTAACTGCAGCTAGGTGCTAAGAAGAAAAAAGGTTAATGAGCTAAACGCTGCTCTACCAGACCAGCTTTCAAGTTGGGATTCATTTCTTTATACAGACTAATAAATGTGTCTTATGTGAAACTGCTAATTATGAAGATTCTCTGCTTCGTTCTTCTCCAAAGACACAAATTCAACAAGTGTTTTATTCAGGAGCTTCCATATACAGTTTGTGACAAATATATTGCAAACTTTCTACAAGTAAACCCTGAGATTCAAATGCATGTTTGGTACAGTAGTAACAGGAAATGAGGTAATGAGGGCCTCTCTGGGAGTGCACAGCATGGAGAGCGATGCACTGACCCGTGGCAACCCAGACAGGTCCACTGAACTTTAAAGGTGAATTGGATCAGGGCCCCTGCCCGGCCGCTCAGCCAAAAACCTCCTGATGAGGGCTTAGCGGCGGCAGTGAAAGCAACCTAATGAGTGACGAGTAATCAACACTATTACTGAGCCTCGCCAGCGCACCGAAGCTTCAGCCCAGCAGGCTGTAATGTCGTTTACAGCCAAACTACAGGCTGATTTGAGCAGAGAGCGACTAATCAAGAGAGGGGAATATTGGTGAATTTAATGGCTTTAGTATAAATCTTTGCCATTGCTTGGCCAAAAGAAAAAAGGCTTTGATTAATGAGCTGAAGTGGATTTTTCGCCCGGGTCTGTAACCATCTGGGGCTCTACCTAAACTGATGACCTCACTGCATTTCACTGGCTGCAGTCCATCCTGCAACATGTCCCTGGCAATCAAAGAGCTGTGCCAATACAAAAGGCGAGTCAAGAGCAAAACCTACAAGGTCACAGTGAAGTAAGACACTAATTAGACAAGTTAGAGTCTGTGCTTTTCTATTTTCTTCTTATTGGTTTAATGGAACATGAAACTTGGTTTGAAGAATGTGTTACAATCCAGACACCAACACTGAAATCAGCATTTCAGTAAATAGTCATTCAACAATTTGACGCCTTTTATTCCCAGAGTTAAACACTCTTTTATCCTTCCTGAAGTTATATGGATACTAACTGTACACACATACTTTAAGAAGAAAAATGATTCGAGTATCACAGTTGATTTATGAGGGTTAAAGGGGATTATTCTTCTCAAATTCAACAGCAAACTCATGCTAAAAACGTTAAGAAATGTGGGATTTTCTCCAAATAACCATAAAGCAAAAAGGTATCACTTAAAGTAGCAGTATGTTGGATTTAGTGGCATCTGGCAGTGAGGTTGCAGATTACAACCAACTGAATACCCTCCCCCTCCTCTTCTCAGTGTGTAGGAGATCTTACGGTGGTCACAAACCTAGAGCCAGTGCTTGGTTTGTCCATTCTGGGCTACCGTAGAAATATGGCGGTGCAACTCTGTGGCTCTGTGAAGAGGACCTGCTCCCTATGAAGATACAAAGTGCTCATTCTAAACTGGCACAACACAACAATTCCTATTTCCAAACAGGCATTATTTGGATAAACTGACCACATATTCAGACTATAAATGGTTACTTTCTCACCTCTAAAAATATTAAAACTTAAAGGGGAGCGCTCATTACCAGCTCTTTATTTTTATTCTGGGACTCCACTAGTACATGATTCACAGTTAAAAAAACGTATTTAGTTATAACCTATTTATCTTATACTGGCTCTTTATCCAGGCCCTCAGTTCAGCCTCTGTCTCTTAACAGGCAGTTTGAGCCCCTGTCTCTGTCACGCCCCCCTCCCAATGAGCCCACTCTGTTCTTATTGGCCAGCTTTCTGCAAGTCTGCAGAGAAGCAGCCATCAGAGTGTAGTTATGTTACCGCTGATTTACTGCTTTAATCTTTCTTATTAAAAGCTTTTAATAATGGGGGGGGGGGGGTTTAGAACAAGCAGAAAAACAGCCACAGTGACGATAATGTTTAATGAAGAGCTGCAGATGACCAGCACATCATTAACAGGTAAATTACTTATTTTACTTTGCATTGCTGTGTAATGGAAAAGCACTCACAGCATGCCAGCTGAACCCAAGTCCTGGCTCGATGTGACTACCCCAAAAACTTTGGAAAAATGCCATAATGAGAGTGGAACGGAGCAGTGAACTTGTGCACTGTGCGTAGAGCAGATGATTATATAAAGAAATCCACCATGAGCTGATGTTAACTCTAAAAGTACAAAAAGAAACGTAAACCGTGCATTCAGAGCAGTCTGAACCCGGTGCTTTATGCTCGCAGGGAATACTTCTACATATGTTTACCTCATTATTTGGCTACTTTTACCATGGACATCCAACACTCTTGTATATATGACTGAAAATAAGGAAAAGTATAATAAGTCCATTTAATAAAGTGATAGTAGCCTTTAGCCTGTCTCAAAATTTCCAGCATTCGGGGCTTCAGCCACCTTCAGCTCACCATTTGTGTGACTTCATCACTCAGTCAGTGAGTCAGTCAGTGATGGACAGACATTCGCACTTTTAGGGCTGGTCCCTGTGGTACTGGCAACAACTGAGTGCACAACGCCCCTGCTCATTACTAATATACACTCAGTGAGCACTTTATTAGGAACACCTGTGCAACCTGATGCAATCTAATACAACAGCTCTGCTATAAATTCTTCTTTTATGAATCTTTTACTTTTTTTTTGCTCACATTGTCAGAAAGGTGATAATTCTATTTTGTGGTCATTATTGAGGTGATAGTGGGTGGTCGTGGTGTATTGGTGTGCATTACATTGAGAGGTTTTCATAATCTTTATCCCACCTCATGTATGTCAGTGGGGTGTTCCTAATAAAGTGCTCAGTGAGTGCATAATCAGCTAATGTCGGTCACATAATGGCCCCTAAACAAGCTCCATTCACTGAAGAAAGTTATGATAAGCTCCCAGAAAGAGCTAAAAACTGACCCTTGAGATTAGAAAATGTTATCACAGATTTTTTTTTTTTTTTTTTAGATTTTTTTTTTTTAATTTTCACCTTGGTAAAAGCTCTGAGTGCAACACGTGTTGTCTGCACACGTTGTTTTGTGTCCTTACTCTGCATGCTAAAAAGTTGGCCAAACTCTTGTTGTTGTCACATGTTACACATTAAATTTTTACCGGAGGATGACAAACCCAGAAACAGTCTTCCACACACGCAGCTGCAACTGTAATTTCAGGCTAAAGTATGTTCTGTGTATTTTTTTGCAGGCAGGTACTGTCGTCTCCAGGCCGCATGCACCAAACTAAGTTCAAAAGTTTAAACTCGGGCAGGATCTGTTGTTGGGGAACACTTTAAGCAACTTATGGACTTATGGAGCAGTAATCCTTTGTGTGTAACTGATTTAATGAACAAAGTAAAAACAGAGGGTTGATCTTCTAATCCCTCAAATACTACAAGCTACTTGAAATACTAGTGCACTACATTTCTTTCCCTTGATGTTAATCAGGACTGTACATCCACTGATTTTAAGATTCTGACTTATCAATCTTTCAGGGCAGAATAAAAAAAAAGCAAACTGCTCAAGGAGGATCTGTAATATATCATACTGCATACTTTTAGATGGAATCTCTGTTAAGTGGTGTGTGTGTGTGTGTGTGTGTGTGTGTGTGTGTGTGTGTGTGTGTGTGTGTGTGTGTGTGTGTGTGTGTGTGTGTGTGTGTGTGTGTGTGTGTGTGTGTGTGTGTGTGTGTGTGTGTGTGTGTGTGTGTGTGTGTGTGTGTGTGTGTGTGCTGAATTCTCCGGCATGTGAAAGAGATTGAGTTTCATAAGGAGATCTGGTCGTTAATTTGCCTGTTTATCTCGATTCAGAGCTCTGGACTAAATTTGAGAGTAATATATGATTCTCTCAGACACGTTTTATCTTTGCCGACTTCTTGGTCCACCTCCTCCCTTCTTCTCCTGAGCTCCCCCATTCCCTCTCTGCCTCCCCATACCCCAACACACACACACACACACACACACACACACACACACACACACACACACACACACACACACACACACACACACATCCTCCTCCTCCTCTTCCTTGCCAAATACCTTCCAGTCGAAAAACACCCAATTTTGCTGGTTATCTGTCTAATGCATCATCACTCCCACTTCTCACGTTAACTGAGCTGAATCTAATCCATGTCTATCTGCACATTCGCCGCCGCTACCTCCTCTTAAAAGTTTCACAGGTGTTTTTGAAGCAGTTTGTTATATGTGCTTCGACAAAACAAGACACCACTTTGATTCAAGGCATCACTTTGGATCAGGAGGAAGCGTTGATGCTGTGCAGCTGCTGCAGATGTAATGGAGCAAGAAGAGCTGTGCCAGGTCTGGTTTCAGACTGCACTGATGGTTTATGTTGGCCCCTGATCAGGATCCAGAGTTCCCCTCTCAAACCTTTTTCACAGAGCATTATTTTTTACTTATTCCTCACTCAGTACCAATTCAGGTATTTGTAACAAAGTGTTACAACCTAGAAAACATTTTATGGGTTTACAAGGGTTTTTTTTCCTGTTATTTACATGAAAGGGCTTCATTCAACCTTTAGTTACTCACAGGTGTGTAGTGCCATCTTGTGGTGGAACTTCATAGTTTAATTACAAATGTGCCCACAGGAAAAATATGTCTGGCAAATGATTAGCCAATTTAATTGGTTAATCGCACACTATTTTGATAATCAACTGAACTTTTTCTTTTTGCAGCTCTCAAATGTGAATATTTCCAGGTTTCTTTAGTCATGTTTGATAGTGTTTGATAGAGTTGTGGACAAAAAAAGACACATTAGGTTGCATCTTGACCTTTGACGAACAGTGACTTACACTTTCACCATATTCTGACATTTTATAGACCAAGCAACTAATTGATTAATAAAGAACATAATCAACAGTTTAATCAAAAATCATTAGCTGCAGCTCCAGAATACACTGTAAATGTATGTGGACTTTTTTTATCTGTTTCAACATGACAATGCACCTGTGCACAAAGGCACGTGTTTGTGGCTCAAGCCGTAGAGCAGGTCATCCACTAATTACAGGGTTGGCGATTTGATCTCCCACTCATACTATCTACATGTTGAGGTGTCCTCGTCAAAGACGCTAAACCCCAAATATCTCCTAAAAATCATGGTAGCTTCCTGCTATCGAGTACGGGTAAATAGGTGAATGAGAGGCAAATAGAGAGAGCTTTGGATAAAAACACCACTGTATATAAACTGCATCCATTTACCGATGGAGAAATGTTTGTTTTTTTAATTTGGTGAGGAAGAACATGACCAGCCGGCAGAACCCTGACCTCAACCCCATCCAGGACCTTGTAACCAGGCCTTATGGCCCAGCATCTGACCTTACTAACACTCTTGTGACTGAATAGGAGTACATTCCTGCAGCCTGTTTCCAAAATCTTGTAGAGTCTTCCCAGAAGAGCGGAGGCTGTTACTGCAGCAGATTAATACCCATGGTTTTGGAATGAGATGTTCAATTTGTAATGTTTATACATCCATATACTTTTGGCCATTTAAAGTTCATTATAATTATGGAGATAGTTAGAACACAATAGTTTTATTGGTAGATACATGGCAAAAATCAACACTTAATCCAAACAGAGCTATTATTAACCACTATAAAAAAAATACATACTGTACATCTGTAGAACATGAAAAAATCCAACACACTATACATGTGACAGTTACCACTATTACACTCACAGAGCACCTTAACATACCATCAGTTTTAAGTTTGACTTCCTACCTTTCAGGCAGCCAATAAAGCATTTATATATTTGTTTAATAAATGGGTTATAACACACTATAATGTAATTATAAGCAGATGTTTTGATATTTTAAGTGTTTACTAATGTGCATTATATGTGAGCAATGATAATTTATCCAGTAAGACCTGTTTTATTTTATTATGTTTTTCTGTATTGTCATTAATTATTTGTTTATACAGTTGCATAGTTGGCCAAAGTTAAAGTTATAGTAGTTGACAAAGACATTACTAAACACTATAACATTATAGTGATTTATAAACCATTTACATTTACATACTGCTTATGAATAATACATTGGGGGATTAAAGTAAAGTGTTTCCAGTACAGTATGAAGTTAAGATTTTTACTAAAAGTTTGATATGTTTGCATGTTAATGATGCAGCAAGCATCAGTTGCTTTGAATACTGCACTGCACATCACAGATGTCAGTGCAGGCTGAAACATAACACAATAAATTACCAAAATGACATATTAACCCTTTCACAACATCCACATTTGCAAATAATTAGTCTCCAGGGTTTCATTTTTGGACAAAAAATACATTCAGTGTTATTCCTCTCATAAAAAAACTGAGAGGCTGAGCATAATTAAATGCACAGCTAACACGTTTTTAAAGGTGCCATGACATGCTTTGTGATTTTCTGTCATGATGTTAGATGTCTGTCAAACATGGTCAAAGTACCAAATCTTGTGGTGAAAGTTTGTAAAAGTGAAAAATCAGGGCTTCGGCCTGCTTGCAAAGTTACCACTACATCACTACAAACTGGTGCCCACAAATGGGGCCCACTAAATTGTCTTTCTTCTTTCATATTACCCTGTCTGAAGAAGATAAACACAGTATGTTACAGTATTTTATTCAAATGTCTAGTCTCTACAACTGTACATTGAAGTTATTTTATTGCTGACTCACAGGAAACAGTAGTTTGAGAAAGATAGTCATGAGATATCAAATCAGTCTAAATTTAGTTGAAAATAATTTTTTTTAAATGTCTCAGCTAGATATGACTAATGTTTCAACAGCATTTCCGTGTTAAGAAGGTTTTCACCACTCCACGTAATACAATAGTCATTCAAATGCTAATAAAACAATGTTTATATGTCGTCTATTTGCACGTTATAACTGAATTGAGCCCAGTTTTAACCTAAATGTAGACTTCTTTTGCCCATAAATCACAAAATTTATGCTGGTATTTGGTCTTACATGACAGGTTCCTGGTCTGTGTGACCTGGAGTTACCTCCTCTGTTTGCTATTATGATCCTACGTCATCATACTCATCCTCAGATGATGTGTCGCAGTCAGGGCTCACAGGAGAGTAGATAGGGCCATCGTCTTCATCATCTAACAATCAGCCAATGAAAATTATCAGCGAAAATGTGAATCTGTGAACATTTTTAATGTTTTTTAGTGTTTTGTGACATTTACCTGAATTCTGCAGGTTTGTTTGTTGTCCAGAGTACATCTGGTCATTGCTGAAGAAGAACCTTGGAGGATCAGGGGTACCGTTGACAACGAATGACTGGCCTGGTCCTGGCTCTGTAATTTTGGAGAGCATTTAGTTTAGTTATTTATGTTAACTTAAATTTTGATCATGAATTTGATCTGAACTGAGAAAGCTTTTTGGGAAACTTGGCTTCTTTCATATCCTCCTATCGGAAGAACTGAAACAGAGTTTCCAGTCTGATTCTATTGTGTCTAAACTAGAAACACCCACAGATTGTAGCTTATAATGATGATGAAATACTGTTATATTTCACATCTTAAAACTCTAAACCCTCCCCAGATTTATTTATATTTTCTTCTGTCCTCAACTTGTAAAAAAAAAAAACTACAACACTTCTCCACCAATTAAAAAAAACAGGACATTACAACTGCTTCAACCAAGCAGTATCACTACTATAACAAGTATTACTAATACTAACTAAAGGGAGCAAATCATACTCAATTTATGTACGCTTTAACATTTATTTTCATTGTGACTTCTAGAAAGTGTCAAATTTATACCAAACGTGAATATTCCAGCATCTCTTTGCTTTTCTACCTGTGATATCATCAGGTTTTGTGTTTTCGTAGCATTCCCCGGATGAGGTGCTGGAGCTATCAAATGAGTCCTCTGTGATCTTCGACACCCGGGCATATGGATCGCTTATTTGAAGACCATTATAGTTTGTTAAGGCTCGCATCACTCCATTTGTGGTTTCAGGGCCTGAAAATGGAAAATGAAATACAATGAATGACTAAAAAACAATATCTTGTAAATATACATACATATAGCAAACAGGGAGTAATTCTAGACACACCCAAAACCCCAGCGTAACCTCACTGAATAATCAAAACGTTCATGATTAGTAGACATGCAGTTCAGTCTAATGAGAGTATTACCGTCAGTGTTTGTGATCTGTTGAGTGCAAAGTCTTTGTCCCTGTACCACCTTTCTTCAAAAAGTGACTCACCTTCCTCACGTAGGCTGTTAAGACCTGAAGGTGTCATCAAAGGGTTCACGTCCGTTCTGTACCGCTGAGAATCTGCATTCAAAATGATGCACACAAGGCATTTTTTTCAATCACAATCCATTCCCTGCAAACATTCACTGCAAACAGCGTTGATCTGCAAACACTGTGAACAAGCACATGGCAGAGCAGCTTCAACCGCAAAATGCAGAGAGAGACACAGTGAGAAGCAAAGACCGAGACACAGAAGATGAAGAAATAAATACAAATGGAAGTAAAAGAACGTAGCTCACTCCGAAAGGTTGATAAAGGGACAGATGGGTGATTGCCTGGCTCATACTGCTCATAGTCTGTATCTACTGACGTGCTGTCAACACTACTAAGCTGGGTCCAAAGATGCCTGGGATTGGAGGGGACTTTTTGAGACAAACACAAAGAACGAAATGACATGATGAGATGACTGGATGCCTTTAAGATGCTGCACAATTCTTCAACTTCCTCACTTCTATTAACGTGCTGTATAGACTATCTATACTGTACAAATACATGCAGTATATAAAGAAGGAAAAAACACAGAACATAAGGCAGCTTGTCTATAAAAAAAAAGTTTTGTAACAAAGAATTGAAGTTGATTTACTATGAACACTGGGTTGTATTAGTATCAGTATTAGTATATCAGGCACACATTTTCAGCTCATCTTCACCATATTCTTGGAAATGTTCAAGCACTGACCATCTGTCTGCTGCGGGTTGGCAGTGACTTTGACGAGATTGACAGCGTCGTGGTAATCGTTGTGACGATGTGCAGAGGAAGAGGAAAATGGTTGGCCGGAGCGTGTCTGCTGTAGTAAGAAAGCTGTGGACATAAATGACAATATAAAGATTATTACTGCCCTACTTGAGCACTGCTCTCCCTAAATGCAGGCCTAGAGTTTCCAGAAGTAGAACGGGAGGCAGAGTCTTCGGCTATCAGGATCCTCTGCTGTGAAAGTATCTTCCAGTTTGGAAGCTTCCTCTCTAAGTTTAAGAGTAGGCTTAAATCTCTCCTCTTTGATAAATCGTATTACGTAGTCATGCTGTTATAGGCCTGGACTGCCGGGGGACTTCCCATGATTCATTGAGCTCCTATCTCCTCCTTCCTCTCTCTATCTGCATGCATTCATGTACCATTAGAGCATGTCATTGGGCTTGATACCCACTGCTGCTGCTAGCATTATTATTAGTCACATTTATATTTATATTATTATTGTTCTTTTTATTGTTATTATTGTTGTTGCTGTGTTTTTCTGTCTTTCTCTCCTCTCTCCTTCATTCTCTCTCATCCCTTCAAGGCAGATGGCCGCCCACCTAGAGCCCAGTTCTGCTTGTGATTTCTTCCCATTAAAGGGGAGTTTTTCCTTGCCGCTGTCACCACATGTACAGCTGAGTGGAGGATCTGGGCTTCAAACCACCGACCTTGACCTAATTAGTGGACCACCTGCTCTTCCTCCTGAGCCACAACCGCCCATCATTAATCATTTCCGGAATGCTGTAATTTATGGAAAAGGTGCCTAACTGTGTTTGGCTACTGATGGACATACAGATGTTTTGTGTTGTTGTTTTTTTTGTGGGGTTTTTTGTTCTGTTTTTTAATCATGTAAAAACTATAAAACTATAAAAGATTTTGGGATGAATTTGGAAGGTTTTGTGCCACCCATATGAAGAAAATGTATCAAAAACATTTGAGGTACTGAGTAAAGTGTATGCTTTGGTTTGTCTCATGAGAATTTCCATTCATGAACGGTGCAAGTTATCTGGAGCTGAATCAAAGATAATATGGAATACACAGAGATATCACAACAACTTCTAGTGCTTTTCTAACTATACTTTACAAAGCTGCCAAACTTATAAACTTATTAAGTAAGAAAGTAATAGACAGTTTAAATTTGCATATAAGCCAAACTAAGAAAGACTACGATTTTAAAGATTTAGTTGATAGATTTGATCTTACTTAAAAAAAATAAAAGCATCATATCTTAAGTCCTTATTGAAGCAGAATTACTCAGTGTAGGTATGTAAGTAGTGAGACATTAGCGCAGGCTGAAGTCAGGAAGAACCAACCGTGTCTTCTTCTGTAATGGCAGCAGAGCACCGTGTTTGTGATCAGAAGCACGAAGAGCACCACAGACAGAGACATGGAGGTGAGCAGCTCTGGGGACACTATGAAGAGCTTTCCAGGCGGACTGATGGTGGTTGTTGTAACTTTGGATGGACAGTTCAGAAAAAAATCAAATCATTATATTTCTCTAAAAACTGATAGCTGATGCAAGACTCACAAAACTCACATTCGTGAAGAGAACCATTGTATAGACTTATTTTGATCTTAAATAAGTCAAGGGATATTTAAAGTAACATTTATGAATATAATTAGAAATATGTCTATATATATATATAGACATATATAGAAATATATATATATATATAAGGATTTTTTAAAATATCATAAATACCTGTCACTCCATGGATAATTGCAGTTACATTATCTGTGGTGAATGTAGGCAACCCGAGGGAACCTATAGGAAAAAAATTGTTTTTTGTTTATCACAGTTTATCACCCACACGGAGGGATTAAAGAAGAGATCAGTCATTCACATTTTCACTCATCTATTTGTGCAGAATTAAATTGACACAAATGTCACACATGTTTCTACAAATTTTTATATGATTCTTTGAACAGCAAAAAAAAAAAAAAAGTATATATATATGAGAATTCGTCAAGAAATGGAAAGAAACAATTCTCTGAAAAATATCTAATCGTGACGCAAACCTAAAAGGGAAGAGTTTCTCCTTTCTTTCAGGAGGTTGTACAGTTTCTAGTTGTACAGCTACGACCATACAATAAACAAAAGCTGTTTGTGTGAAGAAACCATTAAATACATTTTTGCCTAATTTGAAATTGTATCTAAGCGTTTGTTGGGGGTTTTTTTGTTAATTATTTATATCATAACTTTGACTGTTTTAGATATCATCTCATAGAAACTGAATAAGAGCAGCTCTTTGTGTTATATGACTTAATTTGATATTTTATATAAGAGCTCAAAAAATGCTGGAAACAAAAGAAAATGATAGTATTAAAAGTATAAAATGTCACTTATAGCTTCCTGTTTTCTTTTTTTCCCATTTTATGAAAGTTAAATATGATAAATTAACCATTTTAGTCAAACCTGCCATTTTCACATGCTGTTCCCACAATTTTACTGTTTCTAAACCAAGTCATCAGGATGTCAATTCAGAACCTATAACCCATATTACTGATGACAAAATACTGTCACTCACCATTGCAGATAAGATAAGATGATTTCGAGGTGGAGCACAGATGTGGTGCATTGATGTACTCTTTGCACTGCCACAGGTTCTTGGCTTTTGAGGCGCATTGATAGAACCACAGTGTCCCATTGTTGTGTGCGCGAGGAAAATCAAACTGGGTGGATTTCAGAGCCATGCCACACTGCAGCATGGAGCACACCATGGAGGCCATGTCGCTGTCCCAGCAGGTATCACACACCGTCCCCCAGCTGCCATTACGATGGATCTCCACTTTACCAGAGCAGCGGTCCAAGCCTCCCGTCAGTCTGACTGCTCTCATCTCTACACACAGAAAATACAAACTATGAAACTATTACAGGAAAATAAAATCAGCATTTTCTGCAGTTCTGGGTTCACAATTTCTAAAGTTCATATTTAAACAATAGTCAGATGCCCAAATGAACACTGAAACAGGTTCAAAATAACTTTGACTCAGAAGGAAATAACTCATAAATACTTAGTCATGCATCATTACAATGTCACCTAGTGAATACTGATGATGTCCTCAAATAGATAGATAATAGATAGATATTCAGTTTACTGTCACAGAGGAGAAAATATTCACATTTAATAAGCTGGAATCTGAGAATTTGGAAATGCCTTTCTTCAAAAATTACTCAAAACAATTCCTTGATTATCAAAATAGTTGGTGATCAACTCAATAGTTGAAAACTAATCGATTAATCGTTGCAGCCCCAGTTCTCTGACTGTGTGAGTGAAGTGTTTTGTGACCTGAGCATACGACCCCGGCATCCTCTTTGTGTCCACAGTCGGTGTCGTTGTGAGCGGCCGGACAGGCCCACAGGTTCCCCTCCTTGCCCGTACAGTTCAGCTCGTCCAGGTGGATGGGCCCTCTGCCTGAGGGGAAGGGACCACCCTGTCCCGTTACATTGAGGGCGTAACCACAGCCGAGCTGGGCGCACACCAGGTCAGCATCCCTCAGGTCCCACTGGTCATCACACACTGTGCCCCATCTCCCATCTCTCCATAACTCCACCCGTCCAGCACAGCGGTCTCTTCCCCCTGCCAGCCGCACAGCCTGGTGGCCTGAGGACGACATCATTCTTTTATCCACCTAATATTAGCTCAAACTAAAAGAGCACCAATAATTAATGCAGGGATGAATAAAAATGCATTAATTGTCGTTCCCCACCTGCATTTGAATACCATTTCTGAGTGGGCTGATGTTTTATTGAAGGGTGCAAAATTATTATTTTTTTGTCAACAGGATAAATCACTAGTAAATGTTCAAATTTTACCAACCAATAGTTTACCACAGTTTTTTTTTTTTTTTTACCATTGTTGTATATTTTTTACAACATTTGGCTTATTATTATCTAATTATGTGGTGCCATCTTGTTTCTGTGCCTGAATCAAGATAGAGTTTTAAGGTCTTTATTATTTTTGTTTTTAATTTTGCTTACATGGTGCATATTCCTTAATGTAAAATAAAACAAGCAGTCATTGTTTGAAATTGAACTAAAAAAAAAGTCAAAACCACAGAGAACTCACATAGTTCTTGTATTTATTCCTAATTCCTCTTTTCTTTGAGGTGGAATTTTTTCAAAGTGATTTATGTAATGTATTATGTAGCTCATTTAAAAAAAAAATTGAACACACACATTGTTTTTGTCAGCTTAATATCAGTCAATAATTAATGTATAACCACTACAAATCGCTCCAAGTCATGAGAGCTGTTGTTTCCTCTATATATGACACTATATTTGTGTTATTTGTAAAATTGTTGCTACTAGAACACAGGATCAAACACAATACTAATAAAAATGTTTCATTTATAACACTAAAGCTGCAAGCCAAAGACATTAATGCTGATAACTTTTGTTGCGTTGGGTGTAGATATTTATCTACCCACACAATGCCACAAATCAAATATCAAATGTAAAATGAGTGCTTCTGCAGGAGAGAGTTTAGGGGGTTCAGAGTTTGCACACTTTCCATTTTGTGCACAGTTTGCAAGATTTTAAGTATGAAGCATAAAAGAGGTAACCTTACCACATACAGCTTCAGTGATCACAGTGCAGTGACTTCCCACGCTCTGTGAGCAGTTCTGCAGACGACCATCTTGGTACAAACAGTCATGAAAGCAGGTGGTATTGGGAGGTGAGCGGGTTGTATTCACATGATAGACACTGCCACAGTCGAGACCCCGACAAACACGTTCAGCTAAATCTGTCTTATTTGATAAGAGTGCCACCTTGCCACTGCTGCTGTTTCCCGGCATCCTGAGAGTCCAACTGCATTTACCAGAGAGTCGGTCTATGAAAGGGTCCCCTGAACACAGACAGAGGCAGAGACAGAGAAGAATTTATGTGAAGCCATTCAAACTATTGTGTGGGAATTTGACGTAACTCAGCTTAAGATAAATATATGTTCGAGTTTACTGTCTCGTACCTGTTGCCACTTTACTGTTTTTTACCAGAATCAAAGAAAGTTTCCCGTACATGACTGAAAAACTTATTTTCATTTTACTCTCCTCCACCTCCAGGTTACAGGTAATCTATCACTTTTTCTCACCACAGTGTGAGGAGTACAAAGCTGCCGAAAGTACTAAGACATTTTTGGGTGATACACTGCTGCACATGACAAAGACATTAAAAAATATAGCTGGCAATACTTCATATTTGTATTATTGTGAACAAAACACACACTGCAAAAACAGATGTGTCAAAAAACAACACACATGACTGTGTCCATAGCATTTGGCACATGCTGTGTCAAACCATATTTCAAACTATATGTCAAACCATATTTTGACACATGCTGTGTCAAAATATGGTTTACTGGGAACAGTGCTGATAAACCACACAAACCCCTGACCTGGATAAGTGACAAACTGCACCTTTTAATGTACACTGTACACTGTACTGTGCAATATATGTTTTCTAATCTATACTTTATATAACAGTATATTAAAAGTGAAATCCACCTATGTGTCTCACTGTACTTCCATCAAGTATGTTCCAGAGACAAATGAACACACCAGCACCACACATAATGGAGGAACACAAGAAAAAAATAAACACTTACAATAGAGTCAAGAGTGGAGAAGCATAAATTGTAAGTATATAAACTCAAAGTTGGAAATTCGCTAATTTTGAATTTTACTCAATGTTCTTTGCGTTGACAGATTGCTGCTTTGATATTGAAAATGAGAAAATGGCAACATTTCAGGCCTGATTGGAGTTAAGTGTTTGTGGATTTTGCTTTTCTCTGTCCCCACCAGTTACCCACCAAGTGCTGAAAAGCTCATCGCGACTTTCCCTTCCTTGAGTGTTCACATTAAAGGAAAAGGGGATGGATTTGTAAGTAACTCTGAAAGAACATATTAATTACTCTTAATATGATTATATTAATTACATATACATTTTTATTTCTGTCTCTCTCTGTGTGTCTTTGCTTCTTTCTGTGTCTCTGCCTCTCTCTCTCTCTCTCTCTCTCTCTCTCTCTCTCTCTCTCTCTCTCTCTCTCTCTCTCTCTCTCTCTCTCTCTCTCTCTCTCTCTCTCTCTCTCTCTCTCTCTCTCTCTCTCTCTCTCTCTCTCTCTCTCTCTCTCTGTCTGTGTCCACAGCTCTGATTCTGCATTGGCAATCTGAGGAGCACAACATAATGTTTTTTGTTGTTGTTTTCAAATTTTAAGAATTACAAACACCTGGTAATGTTTAGCACATTAAGTTGTAATAAAACATTAATCAGTAATTTCTGATAATTTTCAGTTACACATAATAAACACCTAATGTGTTACACATTTGAGTTTAAATTTACCTGACACAATGTATGTGTTAAAATGGCTCACACATTGATTGTGTTAAATTTAACACAAGATTAACACATTTGCCACGTGTTAGAATTCTACACATCATTTTTAACACATCTCTTTATCCAGTGCATGAAAAGTCAAGTCAAATTTAAAACAACAGGAGTTGACCAAAGTGCTGAACAATAAAAAAACAAAACATAAAAGCAACATAGAAGAAATATGAAGGCGGTGGTAGACGAAACACGAAAAAGAAACAAGAAAAGACAATTCTCATACTGAGTTAAAAGCCAAAGAATAAAAATGTGTTTTAAGACTGGATTTAAACCTACTGTCAACTAAAAAATGAGGTGAAATATCATTTAAATGAGGCCTATTGACGATAATTTCCAAATATATATATAAAACCTGTGGCAATAAGTTGGAATGAAGTTGGCTAAAAAGGTCTGACGCAGAATTGGGTGATAATTTATACCTTATGCTGTATAAACAGTCAAACAAGGTCCATTTTGAGGGTTAAAAACAGGCGTGTGGGGGCCAGCCTAACATGCAGAGGCAACTCATCCCAGAGTTTGGGGGCAACAACAGAAAAGGCCCAGTCTCCCCTGTGGTTCAACCTCGAACTAGTAGCAACTGGTCAGCATGAAAAGATTAAAACCTAAAGTGTGTTTCTCTATAGTTTATTTCTTCAACAGTTAGTCTGTGGCACTCAGCCTCAAGATCATTTGTTCTTACTAATACTGTAAAACTGGTCACAAATATATATATATACATATATATATATAAACACATATATATATATATATATATATATATATATATATATATATATATATATATATATATATATATATATATATATATATATATATATATATATATATATATATATATATATATGTGTGTGTGTGTTTTAAAAGAGGCTCTGTAATTTCCTTTTAACAGTTTCACACACTCAAAATAAACTGCAGCTGCCATGATAACGAAGGACGGAAGGAACATGTCACCGTGTGGCTGGTTGATGTGTTTTTAGAGAACAGTGGACTTCTATGGCAGAGGGCCTCAAACTTTAAATTGACACAAATTAGACCATGGACTCACATCTGAGGTATTTTGCTGGTTTGCTTATGAGTCGTTTTTATTACAGAAATTGTATGAAACCTATGACCTAAATAGTCACATATTCTGTCATTGTGTTACTTATCGATGGAATTATAGTGAAAATAAACGATTCCCCTTTTTTGGGGGAAAAAAGCAGACCAAACTTCTTAGTAGTATAATTCATCCTGTGAAGATCATTGTTGGTTTAGGTCTTTTCATTGGATTTGCTGACAATATCATAAATATACAATACTGTGCAAAGGTTTTGGGCACTTTAGATGTTTAGATTCTTATCCTTTAGATTCTACCTATGCAATACCATCAATGAGGCGTCTGATTCTGCAGCATGACAACGCACCCAAACACACAGCCGGAGTCATAAAGAACTATCTTCAACAAGAAGAAGAACAAGGAGTCCTACAATAGATGTTTTGACCCCCACTGAGCCCTGATCTTAACATCACGGAGTCTGTCTGGGATTACATGAAGAGACAGAAACAGCTGAGACGCCAAAATCAACAGAAGAAGAAGAACTATAACTGCAACTTCTCTGAGATGGAGGATCAAGGACATTCCGAGTACCCGAAAATGTGTGTTTCTGAGGAGAACTGCTGCTGTTTTAAAGGCAAAGCTGCTCATAACAAATACCGATTTCAGTTAGGTTTATTCTGTTTACTGCACATTCTATGAAAATAATTGACAGAATATACTCATGGCATTATTTTTTAAAGCAAACTCCTTTTACTTTTTGTGCCTAAATCTTTTGCACAGTACTGCATAATATCATCAGACCTTTCCTTTTAACCTAAAGATGAGGCAGCAATTTGGGGTCTGTAATCTATTTTAGATTAACGTATCTACAGCCACATAAAAATCCTATATATTAATATTATTCATGAATTGGAAATCCTCCTGACGTTCATGTTTCTTAAGGGGAAATGCTGAAATGGTCTGAGTCATATGGAAACAGTATACTGAAGTATTTGGGGACAGTTCCTTGTCTAAATGTTCCATATTTTCTTTAAGTAAAAGCAGCAATTCAACTGTGTAAAAATACTTACTTTTACTAAGAAGTAAAAGTTCTGCATTCAAAATCTCTCGGAGCTGATTTTAACTACATTATATACTGCTGTCAGTGTATTTCTGCTATCTATATGAAAGTGTTGTATTTTATAAATTGATTGTGTATTTTGTTTTAAAATCATAATCAGCAAAGTAGCGATAGCTGTCAAATACATGTAGTGGAGCAAAAAGTTTGAAGTAGAAAGTAATATAAAACGTAAACACTCAAGTAGAGAATAAGTACCCTAATACTCTACTCAAGTGCAGAACTAGCAATTACTGCATGATTTTTGTATAAACGCCAATGAATGTAAGGGTGTGTGTCTTTCTATTGATTGTGTATTATAATTTACTTTTGCTTTGCTGTCGTGTTTTTTTTTTTTTTTTTTTTTTAAATTTCCAAAAGTTATATTTAATTGCAATACATTTACAATACTTTATGGTTCTTTAAGATGTGCTTGTGGTTATTACACAGATAACTACAAAATACAGACTGTCAGCTTCAAGTTGGGACTTTTCTTACATACATAGGATAGAATAGATCTTTATTGTCATTGCAAGTAAACAACGACAACGTCCAATGCAGCATAAAATAATTTTTTAAAAGATATAAGATATATACACATAACACTAATACACACACGCACGAGCCAAGCACATCTCACCCATACCCATGACCGCTAGAGTTGGAAAGTAACAAATTACATTTACTCACGTTACTGTAATTGAGTAACCTATCCCCTTGTCCTTTTTGCACTACACAAGCCCCCCCACACACACACACACACACACCTTGTTAAAAAAGTAACTAAGTAGCATTTACTCAAAGTACATTTTAAACAAGCTATTTTTTACTTTTACTTGAGTACATTTTTAGACCAGTAATTTTACTCGTACTTAAGTGAAATTTCATCAAAGTAGTGGTACTTTTACTACTTTTAGTAGAATATATCAGTACTCTTTCCGTCTCTGATGACCACATACACATTCATACCCATACCCATAAATGCAGCCCCTCTCTCAGGCTCCCCCCATATTTCCTGTCTGTGTTTCCTGTCAACAATATATTACCAACATACGTGCTAAAAGCAACCAATATTTGCCTTTTCACAGCAATGTTTACCTTCATATTCATTCGAATATCCAGCTTTGTCAGTTCTGTTTTACTGTCTCATCATCTCATCATCACTGTTATCATTGTAAACTGGAAAGTATAATTTATTTGATTCTTTTGGACTGAGATGTTTTTGGGACAAACCTCCTTTACTGAGGGTGCAAGTAAAGCACAAAGCCACCAAGACAGCAACAAAGTGTGTTTGCAGAGCAATCCAGAGTCTGCGTAGGAGAATGCTTTGCTGTCTCACAGTTTGATTTGCACCTGCAAAATTCTCTGATATGTTTCACAAGCAGGTCACCCCACATCCTGTGACAAATATTCATACGTAATCTGCATCAGGGGTGAGAGAGGTTCCTGAATAACATATTTATACTGCAGGAAAAGATTAAACTTACTGTTAACTTCCTCTTGTAGCTCTGTATTATTTCCATCTGATGTCACTGGGACATTCGTTGTTTGAGTAGATGAGTTTTGAGTAGCTGGAACAAAGAAGGGGGGAACAAACCACATTGACTTCACTGCTAGCAGGTGTTTGAGTTTCAGGCCACACACCACATCAAACTAATGTCACACTTTGGAGGAGTAACCACTTGACCACCTAATTGTAGTCAATCCACATTTAACACTTATATAATCTTCTTTTTGCAGAACTCAGTTTTGCCTCCACAGCACCTTTATGTTTTATACTCCCTGCGATTCGATCTTATTAAAGATTCAATGCTTTATTTATGAAACGTGAAATTCAATGTGGCACATTCCTAGTGTTGAGCTAAGATTTCAAATAAAAATTCACCATTACAAATTATAAATACATCTTTAAAAATCACAAATCCAAATATGAAGCATAGTCTGTTATTCACTTTTCTTCTGTTTATTTCTCTCTTTTCAACTTTTGAATTATTTCACAATCATAAACTTCAAACTTATAGAGAGAAAACATCAGTTTGACCTGAACAAGCTACTGGAGTAACTTGAAATACAGTGAACGTCCGACGCTGTGATAATTTGTTAGGGTTGTAACGAAATATAATATGTAAATAATTGTACACCTACATTACACACAGTTAGTTGGGGTTAGTGTTTTTGTTGTTGTTGTTGTTGTTGTTGTTGTTGTTTATTGCATTACTCACTTTTCTTATGATAAATAGTGGCTATGAATAGTAAAATATAAAACAGTAGCTAAAAAATATCATTGTTTAGGCCAAACTGGAGTCAATTTAAGTCAGAACCACTAATATCTACACATTTGAAAAATAGATTTAAATATAGTTACAACTGCATATAATCACAAAAATATGTCATCATCTTAGCCGTTGTTATTGAAGCCACGCTGCTGACAGCAAATCTGTTATGAGTACTTAGTTCATGAGTATCTTTTCAATTAAATGTTTTGAAGGTTTAAATGTACAAAAAGGTTTACATTACCTTGACATAGACAGCTCAGAAGAACAATGAACATGCATTTCATCAGCGTCATGTTGTTGACACAAAAGGGGAAATAGCTTCACTGGCCTCTGCTCAAAGTTGAAATGTGACTGTCTGCACAACGCTTTCTCTCTTGTTCCCTTGATGTATGATCGACAGAACTTCCCATTTGCCACCGCAAAGTCTGGGGCTTTGTTACTGTACAGTTACCTCATGGTTCAACCACTTTAATTTTTACCATGGCATTTAATAGTATAATTTACATTGTGAATTAATTATTGTATTACTTTAGCAAATTGTGATGATAATTTACCTTGATTTGGCTTTAATTTTCTTTAAACGTATAATTATGTGTGACTACTATCGTGTACACTTTGCACAGATTTGTAAACCTGTTATAAAATGTACTAAATTAACAATATAATACAATTCATATGTAGTAGCTGTACGCCCAAAAAAGTCAAGTGTCATTATAATACATTAGGACTTTTATTTGCCTTGAAGTGCTCCATTTACAGTCATAATTATCTTAAAATTACCAAATTACTTGTAGAACTTTTATTATTATTTTTTCTACAGTGTGAATCATATTACATTAGGGCTCAGTTATTTGACTCTAATGATGGGAAATAATAGATGGAGAATAATAATCAATCAAGGAAATCAAAAAATATATGATGGCATGTAAACTGTCTTTTTATCATATTAAAACTAAGATGTAAGGACTGTTTCACTTAGCTACAGTAAATCAGTCAGGTGAGCTGAATCCACTTTTAACCAGTTGGGGGCGACATTGCCTCAGTTCTAATAGGAGCAACTTTTGGGCAAAAAGTTGGGAAGTACTGTATTGATGAGGTTATTAACAGCCTTGTTTTATTTGTAGCTTAATTCATACAACAAACATGATAGACAAACTACAAGAAACCACATGGATACCAAGTTACTCATGCAATTTGTAACTTTTTTTCTGGGAATTTGGGGGTTTATCATCCTGGAGGAGTTGACGTGATACTCCTCAGGAGGAGGGTTTTTTTTACCCTCAATTTTAAATATTTAACATGTTACTGAATGCATACATTGCTGTTTTTAATTCTTTTCAATCAATATGTTTTTATATTATGTAAATACATCATTATGTGGGCTTAAATGGTGCCACAGTACCAGTATTAAGCCCATACTAGACTTTTGACTTGTTTCATAAAAATATCTTTATTTCATATTCCAAAATCTTCATGAACTAATGAATACCTTTCCAAATTAGAGATATATCTTGCTTTATTTTTTAAACGATCTCCCATGTCAGTATCCGTAAAAAAACCTTTTTGGTGGCTTAATGGGTACACTTACTCTAACAGTTGAAAATATTCATTAGAAAATTAGAAAAGTAAAAAGTCAAATGTAATAAGTGAAATTACTTTGATTAAGTTATTGAAATAGTTACATTACTTATTACATTATAAACAGGGTAACTAGTGATCTGTAACCTATTACATTTCCAAAGTAACCTTCCCAACCCTGATTGTAATAACACATTAATTAAAACTTTTAACTTTATTTCTTCAGTTCAGTTGCTAGGTGACGCTCCCATGACGACAGATAGCGTCATCAACACTGGCCCTGACGCCCACCTCCCAGAAAACAAATACAAACGGAAGGAAGAAGAATAAACGTGAGCTGAGACAGTAATAATAGAACCACAAGTGGAGAAAAACGGCACTAACATGTGTAATTACACCCTGTGGAGCAGCACATTAGGCTATAAGCTGACGAACTAGCTAAAAGAGTGACCGCGAATTCAACTCCTGAAGAGGAAGAAGCTGCTAACATTCATAGCAGATAAAACTTGGCGCGTTTTGTTTCAGCAGCTTGATTAACTTACTCTGACCAACAAAAATGGACTGTACAGCTGACATGCCTGCTAATGTTGCACGCGACTCTTCAGGTAGTTAGGTTACAACCTTATTTTTTTTTAATTATAACTGTGGAAGCATACATATTTTGGGACTGTTTTGTTGCTAACAGCTAGCAGCATTCACATTAATGCTGCTAGCGTCTGTTAAGATGGGAGGGAGAATTTACATATTAATACAATGATAACAAAGGAGATTTTTTTGAGTTTTTAGGAAATGCACCACTAATATTACTACTATTAGTGGTAATAAAGAGTCCTGAAAAGTGTTGACCATGTACATTTAGTCAAGTACTGTCGGAGGTTATTTTACAGCTGTAGTATGAATTGTATGTAATAAACATTCATAATACTGTAATTAAATAGTCGACGTCGAATAAAATAGTTTGGGTTAGAGAGAATTCTTTGTACTCATTATTTTTAGTAGAAATGAGCTAGTTATTAGTAATTGCATCCAATCATCACATCTAAACCACTATGGATGCTTAGATGGTCCAGAGGTCTATGATACTCTATAGCCAGGAGTTAACTAGTATGACTCTGGTGGAGAACCTTTGTAGATGGTCATTCAGTTAATTTTTGAACATTTATGACCCAACACATTTTAAAATGTCATGTCATGTGATTAAAATATTGGCATTCATCCCATTGCATCTCCGACTTGTCAGATAAGAACAGCTCCAGCTCTGACGACTTCATACCTCTCTCGAAGCTCTTGATGAGGCAACACAGCGAGGACAAACAGTCCTGTGAAAACACACGCAGCTCGACCTTCAGCTCCAACATTAATACAAAAAAGGACAAAAGTGGTGTGCACCACAGATATAAACATACTGTCAACAATGCCGCATATATGACATACTTTACCAAGCCAGTTTGACCCAGTTTCAAACTGTAATATTTGAAAAGATAAATGTGCTAAATTTTGCATACTGATATCTTCTGCAGTTTTAGCGTCAGATGATTCCTCAGATGATGAGCCGCTGATAAGGATGAAGACAGCATCAGCTAAGAAATCAGAGAAAAAAGAGGCATCAACCAAGTCTAATGGCACAAATAAGAAGAATGCAGGTCTGTATGTCACCAACCACATTTAATTTGTTTTGTGTTGAATTATTTCTGGAGTGGACTGCTTTAAAGTGCTATATGTGACTGTTTCAGACTTGAAAACAAATGATAGCTCTGACAATGAGCCTTTGAAAAAGATGGTTGAGGTGGCCTCCAAAACTGCAAAAAAGCCTTCCTCTGTGCCTCCAAAAAAATCTGTTGAAACAAAGAAGAAAGGTAAGATTATTTTCTGTGGATGCACCTGGAGCATTAACAGAAAGCTGTTATTCTCTGGTAAACTAATTCTTGACTTTGCTTTTTTACAGAGGCACCAAATGATGATGCTAGTTCAGACGATGAGCCTCTAACTGAAGTTGCCAAGAAAATAAAGTCCCAACGTCAGGCAAAGTCACCGAGAAAAGCTAATCTGGTTACAAAATCCAAAAGGAATGCTGACAGGAAAAAGGGTAGGTGGGAAAAATGTGGAAATCAGAACTCATCTAAAGTGATTTTCTAGTAGCACTTGTACCAAAGATGTATTTTTGTCTGTTCTAGTTAAATATGCAGAGTCTTCCAGTGATAGCTCAGATTATGAGCCACTGGCATCAAAGAGGAAGAAGAAGATGACTGCTAAAGAGCAAAAGTCTTCTGCAAACAGCAGGAATACAAAATCAAAACTTACAGGAAAATCACTAAAAGGTAGGCAGCATGTACAAGTGTATTTAAAAATTAAGTACACTAGCATGAGCTTAATTACAAGTATGATAGTTCAATTACTAACCTCTTGGATTTTAAAAGACTCTTCGTCCTCAGACAACAGCTCGGATGATGATGTGCCCTTGGTGAACCTCACTGGCAAGCAGAGAAACACAAAGACAACAAAAAGGGCAGCTGTATCACAAGGAAGCGCGTCTAAAAAGAGAGAAGGCATTGTATATTGTATTGTATGGTTTCATGTCCATAAGTATTTCTGTACAGTCATGATTTAATAAGCCACAAATGAACCAAAGTAAGGATAAAAAACATCACCATCAAGTATTATTCATTAAGAGATTATCACTCACAAAAAAACACATTTATTTTTCACCAGAAGGAATCATTTCTAAATCCTTGCTGCTGTCACTGTTTTTATACAGGACCGTCAGATGAAAGCTCGGATGACGAACCTTTGATTAATCTTGTGAAAACGACCAACACAAAAACAAGGGGTTCAACCCCAAAGAAGAGGGCAACACCTGCCAAGCAGCCAAGAAAGAAGACTTCAGCTGGTAAAGTTTGCAGAAATTAAAATGCAAATCATAACACCTGTAGTAGAAGTGCCGCTCAGCAAAACAGCTCACTTTGAAACATTTCATATCTGCTGCAGGACTTGATGAGCATGAGGAAGTACAGTTTGAGCACAAAGTGTTTAAAAGATGATCTTTAAGTTTAATAAATGGGACAGTGAGGAGACAGAGAGCCTGCAGATTGCATTGCAGTCAATGAGCGCTCTCCCTATCAATTAACGTTTAGGTCTCAAAAACTGTAATGCTATTCTATATTTTGATATTTAAAAATGAATATAAAGTCGACGGAATATGTTAGAAAACAGATAAGTAACAGCACACATCAGCTGAATGAACTTCACTGTCTGGCATTTGAATGTTTTTTCAAGTACAAAGTATGCAGCAGTTGAAAATGTCCTAAAAACACTGAATGTGGGACAAGATGAAGTAGCGGAGCTCAGAGTCATCTAAGAGTCATTGCTTAAAAAAGCTGAAATTGATTGTGTTGCATTGCTGGAAGCCGAACAGTACTGATATTCAACCAAGTCTAATGTTGCTGCAGGTGGAATCAAACCTACAACCTCATGTTAGCGACAGAAATGCAATGCACTGAGCTAACATGCGACACAGCAAACAGCAAGCAAGATCGCATTTTCATGCTTAGAAAAAATAATGTGGCAACTCTGACATTTTAATAATATTAAAAACAAAAACACTTTTATTTTTCACCAGAAGGAAACATTTTAACATCCTTGCTGCTGTCACTGTTTTTATGCAGGGACATCAGATGAAAGCTCGGATGATGAACCTTTGATCAGTCTTGTTAAAAAGACTCGCACAGACAAACAGCCCAATACAAAACAAAGGGTTTCAACCCCGAAGAAGAGGGCCACACCAGCCAAACAGCCAAGAAAGAAGACTTCAGCTGGTAAAGTTTACAGAAATTAAAATGCAAATCATAACACCAACAGCAGAGGTGTTGCTAAGTAAAACCCCTCACTGGAAAGACAAATATTCTTAAGAAAAGTAGTATGTTGGAAGAATGTATCTTTCAGAAATGTATTTGCTGTTCATGCATGTATGTTTTTTTCAGATTTGTCAAGCAACAGTTCAGATGATGAACCCTTAATCAAAGCAGCTAGACACCCACAAGTGACCAAAATCTTGAGAATAATACTTGAGAGGTGTGATGTTGAAGAAGCCGGGGCAACAGGGAGCCCAAACAAAACCAGAACAGGTACTGATTACATAACCACGACCATGTTGCTGTAAAATCTGAACATAAAAGAGTAACATTATTCTTTATCTGTAATGCAGAAAGATAGATCTCTGAAGATCCCACAAATGATGAGTCAGACGGCCTTGAAGGAATCACCAGAAGTCTTCTGGTAGAAGATGAAACATAAGTCTGCAACAATGAGAAGAAATTACACCCTTTTTTTTCACCTTTCACCTTCTGGACTGGGAAGTTTAAACCACATAGTGTCTGAAGAAAGACAGAGAGTGAAACTTCCCAAACTATTTTAAATCCATTGGAGAGACACCTTCTAAATATCACAGTTAGTGTTCATTGTTCATGTTTTATATATGGTACATACATCTTAATTTAAGGGGTTAATATTTATACTCCAGTTTTTAAGTTTGGGACCAAATTTTGCAAGTTCCTGAAACATTTTATGCCAATGTAAAACAGTATGATTTTATTTTACGATTTGTGCCAGTTGTTTGCTTTTATTGTTTCCTCTGTGTTTTTAATTTTTCAAAAGACTAATTTAATGCAGTGATGTTGCACAGTGATTTCTGCTTTGAATTGACTGTACAATCTATTGTGTCGGATTAAACTGCTTTCACTATGAAGTTCACGTATCAGTGTCTTACTTTCAATCCAGTATGATTTTAACAGTCCAGACTTTCTGTGGTAAACAGGGTGTTTCATGCAGTTAAATTCACTTAAGATAAGATGTATCTTTATTGATCCCCTATGGGAGAAATTCAAATTGACACAGCAGTACAGTGGAAAAAAAGTAGCAGTGTAACGATGAAAGTGATAAAATAAATAAAATACTATATACAGTAAACAATCTGTGTAAATAAATGTGCAATATGCAGAAGTTCCTGAGATTATATACATGCGTGCAATGTTCCTGGGATTTACATAGTTGGGACAGCATCAGTCTTTTCTAGTGGGAGTTGGAGGTACTGGGAGCTGTGGGAGCTTTAATTATTTTTTGCAGGTCTGTCTGTTAGAGATGGAACAAACAATTATGCTACAGGTTCAAAAGGTTTTTATTTTAACAGCTTTAATGTACTTAGTTTAGTTCTGTCATTTATATTGTCTTTCCCTCGGGTTTCATTAATTATCTTAGAGTCCTCTCTGTAGAAATCTGTGATTGTTTATTCTGAACCATTATTATTATACACTATAGTATACCACTTTACTATGTATTAATATTTCTTGTTGTAATTTACATTATCCAGTGAAATGAGAAATTGAGCAGGGGGTTTGAACACTTGCAGGGTCAAATTCTCATTAGGAGCTGAGCCCCCCTAAAGGTCTGATCCTGGGTACGAGCAAAGCACCATCGTGCGCGAGTTTTTTTTAATGCATTTTTCCGAACCCGCGCTCCCGTCGCCGTGTTCACCGGGGGGCGGGGCTAGAGGAGACACACATCTGCGGGGAAGAATTTCAACGCAGGACCGCTAGCGTCACATCCCCGGCAGCGGTGCCGAGTTCAGCCCTCCGGCAGAGTTAACAGCACCCTGAACACTGTTTACAACACCGGTAAATACTTTTTAAGTGGAGAGGTAACTCAACTTGTCACCTACCCGGTTTTAACTCGTAGTGTGTTGACTTAAAAGCAGCCTGCGGTTAGCTAACTGCTCGTCAGCTAGCATGCTGCTGTGTCATCACATCTCACTTTTGGATTAATTTGATCTCGTCATGACTGAGTTAAGATGTCGGAAAACAGAAACTTTGGAGGGGAATAAAGAGGAGAATGAGGAACCAGGTGAGCTGCACACCACACGTAAGTTTGGCTAAATTAGCTGTTAGCTAAACTGGAGTAATGCTGCTAGCTTCCCTGTCCAGAAACATTCAGTTCTTTGTGTGCAAACTTTTTTTCCAAAGAGATGTTAGGACTTTAGAAAGCATCTGATCCAGGCAGGGTTTGTCTGTCGAGCAGGTGTGACCACGGAAGATGATGAGGGGAGTGTGGCGAGTGGTGAGGCAGATGATAAGCAGCTGAGAGATGAAGGTGAAAAAGAGGAGGATGCTCAACCTAAAGAGGAAGAAGGATCGAGCAAAAACGAGCCATCTGTCAAAAAATGCAAGAGCTCCTCTACATGTAAGTTGATTTCCTTCCTGTGTACTTTCAACACTGTGCCCAATGTCACCATACTGTAAGTGTCAGTGAAGTGATCGTTTCCCTAGGACTGTGTCACCTTGACTGTTAAATAAGCAACAGAGTCAAAACTGATCATGTACTCAAAATAAACTCTTAGTATAGTGTCAGGTCTGAAGATATTGGACCTTTTTAAATCATATTCCTGTATCATGATGCCATCCTTCCCCCCCTCCAACACCCTGAGATGATGTTACATCTGGTCACAAATGCCCCAGCACTTTAATTCTTAGTACTATCTGTCCTCCATTAACACATTGGCACTTTATTTTAAAGGCTGCTCTTTTTATGATTGTATGTTTTTATGTTGTAAATATTTTATGTTAGCATATAAGCAGCATCTTGCTTCCTTATATGTTAAGATTATATTTGGAAGTGACAATAAAATTGATTCTGATTCATCTGTCAATTATTTTCTACTTGTTTGGTCTATAAAGTGTTAGAAAATGTAGATCACTGAAGCCCAACATGTACTAAAATATCACCAAGTGTGCGTGTGTGATGTTAACTGGCATGTTTCTTCTCCTCAGCGGCGTTTCTGCAGCGTCTGGTGAGGGTGTTCTTCGGGTGTCTGGCAGCAGTGGCTTGTGGTATGCTTTATGCAGGCTATCTGTCCGCGTACCATGACAGGAAGTTCTGGTTTTCGACTAGACAGGTGGGGGTGACTCTTATCTAGGTGGTTGGATCAGCTCAGTGGGTCGATGTCCTTATCCGCTTTAAGCATTTCACATGTTTTTTTTCTCAGGATCTGGAGCGTGAAATCACCTTCCAAGGAGGCAGTGGGCTCTATTATTATTACTACAAGCACATGGTGTCAGCATCGTCTTTTGAAAGAGGTGCGTTTATTATTTTTGCTTCTCTTTTAGTAAACATCTAACTAAAAATAACATCAAAATGGAAACAATTTTACTCTCTTCTACTCCAATTGACTGTTCCCATGCTGTTACTGTTTTTCAGGTTTCTATGAGCTGATGATAGATAACAGGACTGTTTCAGGACACACTATCAATGTGGTGGAGCGTCTGTTTCTGTACCCAGAGCTCATCACAAGCTTTATATATAGAGTCACAGACAGCCAGGTGAGAAGGCACACATTGTGTTTGCTTTTATATACTGTTCTTGTAGCACTGAAAAGAAAGAAAAAAGATCTACTAGGTTTTGATGTTTTTACTCACAAATCATTGGTCTCAGCTGATATTTCTCTTCCTCTGCCCTCAGGATTTTGTGGAGCCAATCTATTTCTATATTGGAGCGGTTTTTGGCCTCCAGGCGGTCTACGTCACGGCCCTCTTTGTGTGTAGCTGGGTGATGAGTGGCACCTGGGTGGCTGGCATGTTGGCCGTGGCCTGGTATGTTATCAACAGGTGAGAGGAGTTTTGTCACGCTGTTCACACCTCATACTTTGGTAAAGTAACTATGAAACATGAAAACAGACTTTAAAAGTAAAGAAAAGTCTGGGTGGTGAAGCTTAAAAATGCCTCCTGAATCTCAAGTTCACTACTGTACGGTTCTTCTGTGGCTTATTTCTCCCTCAGAACAGATACAACCAAATTGGACCATGCTATACCTCTTCGGGACAACTGGGCTCTGCCGTACTTTTCTTGTCAGGTGGCAGCTTTGACTGGATTCCTTAGAAACAACATCAGCTCTGCTACCGAGGTGAGCCTCTCATCATGCTTATTTTTGAAGTTATCTTTAATAAAAAGTTTTATTTAACACTGCATTTTCACACTTATAAAAAAAAACTTGACTTCTCTGTAGATGTTTTGCTATCTTACCATGAGTGCCACCACCTTCACCTTCCTCCTGGTCTGGGAACACAGCCACTATGTGCTCTTCATCCAAGGCCTCTGTGTTTTCCTGCTTGACTCTTTTGACCTGGTGCCACCACGTAAGGTAAGGTGAAAACATGTTAATAAATGTAAGACAGGAATGAGAACGATCAATTCTGTATCTTTTTAGTGATAACAAGCTTAAAATATTAAAGAATGAATAGTATTAAACTGCTATTAACACCTATTTGTACTGTTTTAGTTGTGCCTACAATTTCCATAAATATGTCTGTTTTTCTTTCTTTTCTTTCTCTCTCTCTCTCTCTCTTTGTCTTTGTCTCTTTTGTGGAAAGATGGCTGACATTCACAAGGTGTACGTCAGCTCTTTGTTCCTGGCCTACTTGTTTCAGTTTCAGAATCAGAACCTGCTCAGCTCACCTCTGCTCAGCCTACTGATTGGCTCAGTGCTCGCGAGGTACTTCCAGGTAGAGTTAGCTGCTCCCCCGCAGTCAAATTACAATATTACAGATGTTTGTTTGTACTTGCATTGAATCTCGGCTGGTTGAACGTCAGTGCTGGAATGATGACTGAATAATTGATTATTTTATGAGCAGAAACCTTCTCAGTGCTAGGTTTCTCAACTTGTTTCTCTATCATATCGTTTAAATATGGGTCTCAATCAGAGGAACACTATCTCAGTGCTGTTTTCTGTCTCTTATTCCAGCAAAAAATGAAGAAGGGACCTCTTGTGGCCAGAGTAATGAAGCTCTTCCTACATTTCCACCTCGTCTTCACCACAGGGATTACCTTCAGTTATTTAGTCAAGGTAAAGCTACAAGGAAATAGGTAAAAAGCACTAAGTGGTATATATTATATTACTGGATATTCATTATTGTTTTTTCCATCTACAGAAACTTCTACCTGTAAGCGAAAGTGACTTCATATTGAAGTTCCTTGAAGTAAAATTTGGTCTCAACACAACAACGTGAGTGACAGAAATTGCATTAAAGTTTAGGCTCAGATTATGTACATAAAATACAATGCAGGCTGAACTTGGGCATCATGTTGTATCCTCTGGGGTTTTGAACAGTAGCCATATTTATGAATATACAATTTTCAGCCTGTATAATCTAATCTAACGTAATCTAATAGCAGTATATCTTTTTATCTATGTTAGTGACTTCGTTACCAACTTCCTCCTGTGCCAAGAGAGTTTCCAGACACCGAGTCAGGACTTATTTCTACGACTCACCCAGGCCTCAGTCCTTCCCTTCTACCTCCTGGTGCTCTCAGTGTGCCTGCTGTCCACCCTGCAGACCATTTACAGAAGACTCAGGTTAGATGCTTGTGACTCACACAAAAGTGTGATAAAGGGTTTTGTGTTGGAAGCTGGAGTAAATAATCATTCAGCCCTTTTAAACGTTTAACTTTCCTTGCAGTGGCCAGCCAATGAAAACCAACCTCCGACTAGAAGATGGACGAATAGGAGAGCAGCCTGAGGTCATCTATCATGTTTTTCACACATTGCTTTTTGGAGGCCTGGCTATGCTGTTTGATGGGTATGTTTGTTAGTGAAAATGTGTTTTTAGATTTTTAAAATACGTCCGTATTAGATGAAGCTCTTTAAAAGACTCATTCTTTGGCTGACTGTATTCTTTCCTCCTGCAGGATGAAGTACTTATGGACCCCGTACGTCTGCATGTTTACGGCTTTCGGTGTGTGTTCTCCAGACATCTGGATGACTGTGTTCAAGTGGCTCAAACTGAGGACCATACACCCTGTTGTACTGGTGAGTGTCCACTGGTAAATGAGCTATTTAAACATATTGACAAACAAGTAGTCAAATTTGCCTTATTTTTGCTATTTACTAACTATATCTTAATTGGGTTATATATTATAAGTTTATAAAAATAGAAGTGATTCATATCATCATCACTGTTCCTCAAAGTAGCAGAATAATCTAACCAAAAGTGAAATCATCATGGTTCTGGTTTATACTGTTTTTGTTCTTCTACTTCTCTTTTTCTCTCCAGTCTCTGATCCTGAGCACAGCCGTTCCTACCATCATTGGTTTCAGTTTGTGGAGAGAGGTGAGATTGTCAGCTTTTTATCTCACAAAGCTCTTTATCTCAGATATTTAAAGCCACATTATATCTGCTCTCCTCTGTCTTGCAGTACTGTCCCCGAGTCTTAGCAGAGCTGTCTGATCTGCAGGAGTTCTATGACCCTGATACTGTCGAGCTGGTCAGCTGGATCAGGTGAGACATCTTATTCCTTAGATGTTTGATTGCATTGACATCCACTGTATTGTCATGGATATCTGTAAAGTCTTTGTTGTGACATCAAATGTGTCCCCTCCTCCTCTTCAGGACTCAGGTTCCAGCGGCAGCGGTGTTTGCAGGCAGTCCTCAGCTGCTGGGGACAGTGAAGTTGTGTTCAGGTTCGGCGGTGACCAGTTTACCGCTTTACTCAGACATCAGCCTGCTGAGGAGGACTGAAGATGTGAGTGCCTTACACAGCTGAGAGACATTTATCATTAGGAGGAAAAACAGGAGACACAGTATGACCAGTTTTTTTTTTTAAACTAGATGATATAAATCCTCAGGTTTTAAAAAGGTGATTATTGAATCAATAACTGATGTTGGAGATAAAGCCTCTCATGTAATGTAAATAAATCATATATTTTGGTCTGGGCCCCACAGATTTTTAACATTTATTACCATTAAATAGTTAAACCTGCAGTGTGGAACATCCATTATATTCAAGCATTTGCCAAACAAGTTCACACAGTTTTGATCAAGCCTATCCGCCAGATAAATGTCTTGATTTCACAATATAGAGTTTTTAATTCTCATGTCCGGCGCAACATTCCCACGCTGGTCGTTTGACTATTAATCCTCTGGACTTTCCAAATGTTATCGAAACGTATGTATCAAACTCTGATAGGGAAACAAGTCATTTTGTAGAGGTTGTGGGCCATTTTAAATAAATGTATCCACCATTTTACAGCCACAACAGCAGGTTACAGTAGGTTACTGGCCATCGGGCATACTGGGACAAATCCCAGTGGGCCAATGGACTGTCAAAATATATCTGTTTCTTTCAGGGTGCACATGAGAGCAAACTGCACGCCTGTGGTGCCACCTCTACTCTTACTGCCAGAAGGGGGAGACAAAAGTCCTGCACTCTAGTTTTAATCTGTGTTTAAAATATAGATTTTTTCGTTTTTTGTTTTCTCCTCTTACAGACTTACCAGGTGTATGCAATGAGATCTGCGGAGGACATCTACAAGATTCTGACCGCTCAAAAGACAAACTATGTGATTGTTGAAGAGTCGATTTGTAACGAGCTCAGTCTCAATAAGGGCTGCAGGATCAAAGACCTACTCGACATCTCCAATGGACATGTGAGTTGCTCTTTTAGCACCAGAGAAATGCTTCACTTTTGAAGAATTTAATGAGTGTTATCAACCTCAGAATGGATTTCAGTTTCAGTTACGACATAGACAGACATGCAAATGCTATTCTTATTTCTACAGAAAGTTCATTACAATAAAGAGACTTAGTATTAATTAGATCTGCATATCCTTACTTTCATTCTCAAAAGTCATAAAGATGCCTCACTCTTGAAAACATGTTGATAATGAGATGAGATATTAATTCATGATCTGTGTGCTCTTGTCTTGTCCCATTCAGGTCGTTTATGACAAAGGAGAGGTCTACTCCTTCTCTAAGCACGGGAGGTTCTGTCACGAGATAAAGATGAACTATTCGCCCTACACAAACTATTTCACCAGAGTTTTCTGGAACCGCTCGTACCACGTCTACAAAGTGAACTCTGTCATTTCCTTTCAGTACTGACAGCAGCCTCCTCCTCCTCCCTGCTGAGACTTGACTGAGCCCGTCTCTGCTCTTCTCCACCTCATACCCACAGAGTAACACAAAGCCACTGCATCGTTCTTTTGCAGTGTGTCTGTGTGTGCGCGTGCGCTCAGAAAAACGTCAAATCACTGTTTGCTCTGTAATCTTATACGCCGCAGTGCAGATGGTGAAACTGCTTATTTGAACCAACGGGGATTAACTGAGCACAATGTTTTAAATCAACAGAAACGGACCCTGTTGTAGTTGAAATATGCCATATGAATTACTGCACTGCACTGTAGTTTTATAAGACATGGGTTACTGTTACTGTTACTGCGATGCATTTAATGAAGGAGGAGGTTAATATGTCTGTCTACTTTGAACGGAGCAGCTGTTTTAGACTCATTATTTTTTGATGACAACTTGTGTCGTTATCTTGAGACAACATATAGGGCTCATATTACCTCTGTTGTAATGATTTTAGTTATATGAAGTTGTCTTTTGATCCTGACTTAAATGTCTCTTTACTATTTGAGATTCAACTTGGTTTAATCAAGTCACTCCTGTTGGCCTAAAGAGATAAAACATAGCAAAAATGCAAGAGGATAAACTAAGTTGTGGTATTAACCATAATGTTATTATTACTGCCATTTGATATCCTGAAATAATGTAGTAATCAGGATCAGGAGAAAATAGTTTGATATTTGGAGATATAACTTGCCCTGTAATTTTAATCTTAATTCAATGAGAATCTACCACAAACCTGTAGTTTATATCAAAAAGATTAGATCATATTCTGATCACAAAAACTCTAAAGATAACCTGATAATCAAGACTTAAATACTGGCAAGCATAACTGCTCTCGCTCTCTGTCACTTTGTGCTCTTCTTTCTCGACAAAAATACTTATGCAGGCCATATGTATGTATGTGTTGTATACTTTACATGTCTGCTGCTTTTATGCTTAGCTTTTGATGGGGGGAGAGCGTCTCCTTCTGTGGTGTAATGTGTTCCGCTAAAGGGAAGTGGGCAGAGGACGCCCACTTGAGTTAAAAGACAGGTTCACGATTTTTCAAGCATGTCTTAAAACAACAATCAGGAGCCCAGATGAACATTGAGACAGGTTGAAACCTCCAAATGCACTTAAAATATAAGTGATGGGAGATGCAACAAACTAAAATAGTATTTAAAAGTTTATCTAAAGATAATTTGAGACTTCACCTTTAGTATTTTGACGGACAGTGTTTTCCTGTTCTGCTGCACTGAAAAAAACTAATACTGAGAGATACTGACTTGATTTGACTAATTTGGATCTTTTGATGTCTCATATTAGCTTCAGATAAACCTTTAAATTAATATTTGCATGGAAGGAAGATTGTGGATTTTGTCCCACATCACATCTCACATATATATTATTTTTGGGGTCTACTGCCAGCCAGTGAGTATATTTGTTAGCAAGAAGAAGACGATGTGTCTTATGTGCTCTGCTTTTGACATTTTTGCCATGTCTTTGTTATGGAGCAGCTCATGTACATCACACACTGTGTCACACTGGTGACTTAAAATGTTGATCCAACTACGCAGGACGTTAGAAACAAACATCTGTGAACTTTAAACGTTTAAAACTCAGCTGTGTCCCTTTCAGCCTTAAAGGGAAGCTGAGGCTTGTTCCTAAACGTATCTCTGTCGCTTTGCCTTCGTGGTTTTCTTCATCTCGATGCCTTACGCTGGGAGGTGGGAACTGGCAGGTTTGTCTGAAGGTCCTGACTGTTGCTGCTGCTGCCATCTCTTTATTGATCACCTCTTCAGCTACATCTAAAGCCTGATAATTTCCCGCTCTCCATTTTGTTACCTGAAGTGTTCGGTGGTAAATTCCTCCTGGTGCTATCGTGCAAAGTCTTATCAATAACTGTCCTGCTGCAAAAGGCCATGTAGTGAATATTAGGTTTTAATGAATTTCTGATGGAAATTAAAAAATTTTGAGTTGATAAAAAACTGATGATGTGTTGATATGTTGTGATTTTTTTCATGGTATGCATGACCAAATCTGCCATACGGGCAATCTTGGCAATTTTATGGTCACTCTCAGAAACCTAGTGTGTCCAAAACAAAATATGTGAGTTACAAGGTTTACAAGGTTACCTGACAGCAGTGTTTAGGGGACATGAGCTTCAGTGCCCAGGAGCCCCTTGGGGTACTGATGCAACCTTGATGGTATGTGCTACTTTAAATGTGTTTTTCATGTTGTAAAACATTTCCTTTGACCTGTGGTGTCTGGGTAAATGTGGAAGAGTGGAAGAGAAACTAAAACAATTTCATATCTTACAGTTTATTGTCCCTTTCCAATTTTCCTATATATTTTCATTTTAAGAGGAAACCACTGTTCCATCTTCAACAATGTGTTTTATTTTAAAAGCTTGTTATATTATCCATTGTGTCAAATCTTCATCTGAAAAGTAACTAAAACTGTTAAATAAATGCTCAATCTGATACGCACATAAATTAATTTATGTTATATTTAGAGACATTTAGTGTACATGTGCGTCGTGCAGGATTAGGAAGGTTACTTTGGAAATGTAATAGGTCACAGATTACTAGTTAATCTATTTAAAATGTAATAAGTAATTAACTATTTCAATTACTTAATCGAAGTAATGTAACTTATTTAGTTTGATTACTTTTTGATTACTTTTCTAATTTTCTAATGAATTTTTTCCACTGTTAGGGGAAGTGTACCCATTAAGCACCAACAGTCAACAGTGAACATCTAAGTTCAGGTGT
The DNA here is from genome assembly GCF_963691925.1 of Scomber scombrus. Lineage (NCBI taxonomy): Eukaryota > Metazoa > Chordata > Actinopteri > Scombriformes > Scombridae > Scomber > Scomber scombrus. Next base: position 10,905,696 of record NC_084985.1, read on the forward strand.
TTTTCATGGATACTGACATGATGTATAAGGGAGATAATTTCTTATAAAGCAAGATTTATCTCTCATTTAAAAATGTATTCATTAGTTCATGTGAGTTTTGGAATATAAAATAAAGACATTTTATGAAAAAAGTAAAAAGTCTGAAATGTGCTTAATTGGTACTGTGACACCATTTAAGCTCATGTCATGATTTATTAACAACATATATTAAAACAAATATTGGTTTCAAAGAATTAAAAACAACATTGTATGTATTCAGTAACATGTTAAATATTAAAAAATTAGGGAAAAAACCCTCCTGAGCAAAATCTTAAAGGTCTGGCTTCAGATGTAACCTCCTTTGTAATCATCAACATTTTCATAAGTAACTATAATTTAATTTCACATTTTGTCTCAGTAAATGTAAGGATTGCACCTACATTTATTTTGTAATTAAATTATGTACTACTACAACTTACATGTAACTAGTTACTCCCCAACACTGTTAACATGTTATAATATGTATATTATATGTTATAATCTATTAGAGACGTTCACAGAGCATAAATATGCGTAAATGTGACGCCGCTGTGTGTCTCCTTGGTGACGGAGCGGAACCGGAAGTGCAGACCAGAGTCGTAAACGCGCAGACTGAATTATGTGAGAGTAAAACAGTGTGTGTAGCTCTAGCAGCACTCTGTCAGATTTTAGTGTACATTTAGCACTTATATTTTCTGCTTGTTTCATTTTTGGCGTGTTAAGGTAAGACTATGCGTTCTTTAGTTTGCTGGTCGGGCTGTAGAGTTCAGCAGGTTAGCAGGAAAATTAGCCCAAACACAACAGAGAGAGGGTGGAAGAGGGGGAGCTAAAGAAGGACAGATGAAATAAAGCTCTCCTCCAGCTCACATGCAATTAAACTATCTTTGATTATTAGCTAACTTATCTATCTACTTTCACTCACTTATTTAGTAAGCTCTGTGCATATTATACATTTAAAGTGCCTCTATATTCACTTGCTGTACTAAAACTGCATGTAAACAATGTATATATACAGAATATACATTAGTAAAACTTTATGTGCTTCAAATAAGACATTTGAACAATAAATGTATGTGCAGTGGTGGAAAGTAACTAAGTTCTTTTACTCAAGTTAAATTTAGTAAATGTACTTAGTTACAGATCTTGTTTTTTTAAAATCTGTCTTGCTTTATGCAAATGTATTGTATTGCTTTTGTCCACTTCATACATGCCCTCTGTGGAAATGTTGAAATGAAACATCACCCTTTACATAATGAGTCCAACAGGTTTGATGATGATGATGATGATGATGATGAAGTCCCTAAAAGGTAAAATACAGTTTTGTGTCTCTGTTCATCAGGGGAAGATGAGTGCGGAGGCGGCGGACCGAGTCGCTGCTGTGACCAGCGGTCGGCCCAGCACACCACTTCAGACTTCCTGGTTTGAGTTCCTCCTGGACGGCACCCTGCTGGAGAAACACCTGGAGAAGTCAAACCCTGGTATAATCTTTATTAGACTGTACAATGCCCTTACAGTGGCATGTTTATTACCTGTTTAATGACCAGAGTGAAGAAAATATCAAGCATAGATGTATAACACAGATTTCCCCCCTCGATAAATATGTTTTAACTGGCTTAAAATGACACTAAATGATCCCTGACATGTATGTTGGCATATGTTGGCTCATATACAGTATATGTGTGTGTTTCCACAGACCCGACACCAGTGCAGCTGATCATCCAGTTCCTGGAGCAGGCGTCCAAACCTTCAGTGAACGAGCAGAATCAGGTGCAGCCTCCAGCAGACAACCGCAGGAACCGCACCCTGAAGCTGCTGGCACTAAAAGTAGCCGCACACATGAAATGGGATCTGGATTTACTTGAGAAAGGGTAAGTGTGGGTTTGTGTGTCAGGACTCAGAATCAACAGTATGTCTTAATTGTGATTAATATATGTGCCTAGAGGTTTGAGGCTCTCTCTTATGTTACCCTTTAAACAAGGAAAGTCACATTTTCAGCATATTTGAAGGATAAAATCTAAATTACTTTACTACAAAGTTGGAGATGTAAAGTTGAAAATGTCTTACAGTCTGTTGCCTCACTGTATTTGATGATCTATCCTTCTTCCCTGCCAGCTTGACCATTCCAGTATTAAATATGTTACTGAACGAGCTCCTCTGTGTGAGCAAAGTGCCAGCAGGGGTGAAACACGTGGACCTGGATCTGTCCACTCTACCTCCCACCACGGCCATGGCTGTTATCATCTACAACCGCTGGTGAGTGAACCATTAGGACATAAAACTGTAGGGACAGACGGACCAGCTACTGTAGTTCATTGCACATTATTTATTTACCCAGCATTCTGACAGTGAAATTGTACATGACTTCCGTCATTATATAGAGTTGTTATAAGGAGGAAAAAGCTTAAATATAATAATTACACAAATCTTTTTATATTTTGACCAGTATAAGAATGATTGTGATGCACATTGTTTGTTGATATCTGATTCTTGTGCAACATTCAAATGATGGGAAAGAAACGCCACATGCAACAAACTTCTGGCTCCTGATTCCCATCAAAGTACATTCCCTACATCGTAGAATACTGATTCACCAAGATGAAACGTTTAATCTTTGCTGCTTATTTTGATTAACTTGGCCGTTTAAGCATTAGTTAAGTACATAAATTGTAAGAAATATATCAAATCAATATGGCACAACAAATAAGTTTGAGTCTTTATATCTGTTTTTTCTTGTGTCTTTCACAGGGCCATCAGAACCATTGTGCTGAGCAGCTTTCCAGAGAAACAGACCAAACCAGGTCCTCACCAAATGAACATGTAAATTCTGCTAATTTTTCCACGTCATATTTCAAACAAGCTTAAGTAACTACAGCAAGACTTTAGTGACTTATTTCTCCTTTGGTCTGCTTTAGGTTGAGTGTTGTGCAGCAGGAGAAAGAGATGACCGACAACATCCTTACTGTGGTGAGTGAACATGTTTTTGAAGCCTATAGTGGAATTAGATTCATTTCAGTACACTTAATAACCTTCATTTTGTAAACACTGAACAACATTTCATCAAATCACTTTTTCTAATGATCCCTATTCTGTGAGATTTTAAGAGATTGTCTTTGTGCTTCACTGACACCAGTACTTTCTTTTTACATGATGTTATTCCCTCAGTTGAAGGAGCAGGCCACCGACTCCATCAGTGTCCTGGAGGGAGCTCTGCAGCTGAAGAAAGATTTCTACGTTCACACCCTGAGGACTCTGGATCTGCTGGCTGCTGATGCCGCTGCCAACGGCGAGACCGAGTCCTCGACCGCAGGGCTTCGCATCAGTGCTGATGAGTTACATTGTCAGGTTGGTGACCTGCTTAGTTCTGTCTTACTTTGATTTTTCTTTTTCTTTTTTAGACGTAGGTCATACGGTTATTCCAGGTAAGTGTGTGTGAATACAACTCTTAAATTTGGTGTTTTAAATCTGCTGAAAACTGGAACTGTTAGTTATCCTGTGTTTGATTTTTACGATGTAGTCCCAGTTGAAAATAATTGCACTGTAATAGTGTATGGTAAGCTGAAACTAATATTTGTCCAATTTTCATGGTGTGTTTTTAGGTTCATTATGATTTGGGAGCTATTTTCTTCCAGCAAGGCTGCACAGACCAGCCAGCATTTGAAAAAGCAAGGGATCACTTCAGACAGACAAAGGAACTGTTAAAGAAGGTAGACTGATTGAATAATGTTGTTCTTTGTAACCGTTTAATGTTCAGATTTATCTTGTTTTAATTTAATCAACTATTCCCATACAGATTTTAAGAAACTGAAAAAGAAGGAGTTTAAGAAATCCGCAGTTTCCGAGTTATTCCTGTTTGTCTTTCAGCTGGACTCAACTGTCCACGTTCACCTGGATGAGAAGCGTCTGGCCGGCTACTGGAACGCCTGCAAAGCTTTGACTGGAGACTGTGACTCCTCCGACTACCAGACCACTACCTATGACCAGATCAACAGTCTGATCAGGGCGCACAGCTACCAGGTCAGAGCTGACCCTGCACTGACATTAAAACTCTGAAAATGTAAAAATACATCTGGGACTACAATGTGAAGAGATAAACGATGGTGCAAATACACTGGAATTCTTCTATTCATCATAACATACAGTATATGCTTTAGTCACATTTAAGGCTAGAGCTCATTAGTCGATTAGTTGTTTAACATAAAATAATTTGGCAACTGTTAAGATAATCAAAGAAATGTTTCAGTGATTTTTTTTTTTTTTTTTAAAGGGAAAAATGCCAATATATTTGCTGGTTTCAGCTCCTCAAATGTGATGATTTAATGCTCTTCTTTGTTACACATGATAGTCAAGTGAATATCATTGTTTCAACTGTTTGATTGGACAAAGTAAGACATTTAAAGACATAACATTTGACTCTGGAAAATAATAATAGACATTTTTCACTATTTTCTGACATTTTATGGACACAATGAGTGATTAACTCATTAATGGAAGGACAGTTAATTAAATGGAGATATTTATTAATTATGTGTAGTACTTTTTATATGATGTAGAACTTGTGAATAAATTCCACTTCCTCTCTTTAAGGCGGTCATTGAAGCCTTCATCAAAGACAACGTGACCCAAATTTTACCGAACAACTTCAGACGCTCGGTTCTCAGGGAGTTCCTGTACAAAGTCCAACAAGGGTGAGATGACTATTCACTCCTAAACCAGAACTCATACTGACATAACTTTGACTGTTATAAGTCTATATATGTGTAATTAATTACCATCTATACATGGTATTACCTGCATAGGCTGTCTCTGAAAAACACATTATTAGTTTATAATGAAATCATTTAAATCAATATGTCTCATCAAATAATTAATCACCTTGGCAACAACCCCTGTAGTAAGTAGAGTTATTTAAGAACCACAACAACCTGTGTCTGTGCAGAGAAACTGGCCTGGATGAGGTTTGCCACAAGCTGTGTGTTTGCAATGCTGTCCGAGACGCTCTGGAAGGAGACGTCCTCTGTGTGCGTTTCCAGCAGGTGCTTCTTAAGCCCAGTAAACGTATGGTGGACTTCATTTTAGAGGTAAGCTCAACAATCCAGAAATATCGTCAATAAAGGAGCAGAACAATCACTTTTCTATATTTGTGGCAGGAAAGCAAAATAACCTTGTTATGAAAATAGGATTGTTGGTAACTTTGACAAAAGTTGTTTTTGATCTCAATTAAGAACAGACATGATGTGTAAAAAATATTTGTCATATGGAGTAAGCTGCACTGAGGTTTGAGGAGCTAAACATGTAACAAAGACTGATCTTAATTTGCCAGGTGATGGTAAAATTTCACATTACTGCAAATTTGAATATGATATTTCTTTGTCTTGTAGGTGTGCACACGATCGTTGGAAAAGGACCGTCCATCAGAAACAGCCAGAAGAAACATGGCCAGTTTTATGAAGTGAGTGACATACGGCAGAGTCTGAGTCACTTTATTTGCCGCATACAACAAGCGGATGCAGAGATAAGCAGACAGTTCATGTGATTACGTTACACACTGGTGCACCAGATACAGGAACATCGAAATATGATTTTAGTTAGTTAGAATTTAAGAAATCACAGCTTAGCATAGTATTTTCTGCAGATCACTGTGCAGTATCTTCTTTACATTTTTTGGTAGTTTTTCATTAAACCGCTTCTATTTGACACTGAACTGCTGCTGTGTATCAATCACTGTTTTAATTGAGACCATTCTCGTCGTGCAGGACTTTGTGTGAAACACTGGAGGATCTGTCTCTGGTGTTTGTGGTGTCCTCTCATAAGCTCTTCATGGATCTGCTGAAGGAGGAGGAGAGGAAGGTCCTGGTGGAGCAGATGAGGAAGAGATCAGCCACAATCAACCTCAGTGCCAAGCCTCTGCCCTCATTCTATGACATTCCAGGTACAGTTTGTGTTTGGACACTCCCAGCGGCACATTTCAGCATGTGGACTTCTCTTTATGATTGTGATTTAATGCATTTTCCCTTCAAAGCTTCAGCGAGTGTGAGCATTGGGCAGCTCGAGCAACAGCTCATCCTCTCCTTGGAGCCGCGCAGGATCAGGCAGATCCTCATCGAACTCCACGGCATGGCTGAACGACCCTTCTGGAGGGTCAACAGTAAGGTCAGAGGTCAACAAACTGATAGTGGAAGAGAAATAAACTCTAGTGCTAATATTGAGGATATTCAGTATTTTGTATTCTACTTTCATACTTTCAGATATTAAATGATATAGGAATTAGATATTTTATATCTTAATAAGGGTGCCACTTTAGTTTTACTTGAATGCCCCTATTCAGCATTTCTAAGCAGTTTACATGAACATTTCCAACAAGACATTTTATATTATTACAGCAGTTTTACTTTATTGTCATCCATTATCAGTTTATGCACTGCTTGTAAATGCTAAAAGGGGAACATAAAATGAAATTTCACCAGAAAATATACTTTATTGTCAGATACAATGAAAAAAACATGCTGACACAATTCAAATTTCCTCCTCTGTGTGTGTGTGTGTATAGTGGGAGGTTCCTCCAGACTACATTAACGTAATCCTTGGCATTAAAGACAACCTGACCAAGGACCTGGTGTACATCCTCATGGCCAAAGGCCTCCATTGCATATCAATAAAGGTATGATGACATGATCAGTGCTCAAAAAGTGCTTAAAAAAATGCATTACATGGTAAGAGGAATTTTCTTCGTCACAGTTATGCATCTAAATTTAAATGTTGGACAGTTTACTATTGGTAAAGGTTGTTTTGATGTCTGCTTTGACGTGTTGTGGAGCCAGTGCCTTGAATCAGTTTGTGAATATCACAGAAAAGACATAATAATGTTTTTTCTGTCGTCTCAGGACTTTGTCCATGCACGGCAGCTTTTCTCTGCCTGCTTGGAGCTGGTTACCGAGTTCTCCCCGAAGCTGAGGCAGGTGATGCTGAACGAGATGCTGCTGCTGGAGGTCCGTGCACACGAGACGATGGCGGCCGAGGGCAGCAAGGAGCGACCACCCCCCGACCTGGTCAGCAGAGTCAGGGGATACCTGGAGATGAGGATTCATGGTGAGTGGATGGTGACAGTGTGGAGTTATTACCCGGCCTGTATTTGCCTGTAATTTGTTCAAACCCTCTAGTGTTGGGTGTTAAATTTCATCCCAAGAAATGAGAAACTTCTGGATGCTCTTTTACGTTGTCAATTTCTATCTAGGTATGTTTATACCGTATATTTATAGACTCAGACACAGAGGGATAATTTGTTCATTTTGGACATTTAGAGCACACAAAAAATGTGGTATGGGATCTATACATAATATTTTACTTTGCAAAAGTCAAAGCAAGTCAGTATATAAAAGCTGTCCCTAATATTTTACATTTCACTTAACAGCCTAAAGCAGTTTAAACAGTATCAGCTCTTCATGTGCTCTAAATATTTGAGTGTCCTTGTTTTTTTTTGTCTCCAGATCTGCCTCTTCGTCAGGTGGTCGGTGAGGAGTGTGTCGCCTTCATGTTGAACTGGAGGGAGAACGACTACCTGACTCTGCAGGTGCCACCGTCTCTGGTCAATAACAACCCGTACATCAAGGTAACATATCTCTGTTCTTCATCACTTTCAAGCCCATTGCTGCCAAAATCTTTCAGGTTACTGGTCCAGTAACCTGGTCCTCTTTTTGTATGTTACAAAATAGTTAAATGTACCTCATTATTCTTTATTTGGATTTCTGTTACCTTTCATAAAGTGGTCGCTAGTCTTCCCTTGGTCCACAGGAAGCAGAAATGTTGATCTAAACGTCACTGAGCTACTCTTAAATCTTTGTATACGTCTTTGATATAGTTGACTTACTTAATTGACAAACCACAGTATCTAGATTTCCTCGAATATCAACACACAAAGGCACACATGGTTTAAAATTACTTTCGTGAACTCCTTGACCAAAAAAACAGGTTTTGACCTTAATTTCCTTTTTAAGTATTTTTCAAGATCAAAAAACATATTGACATCACATTGTTTAAGCCCTATGATTGTTTTGAAGTATTGTCCTCAATTTTATTCCAATTTCCCATAATTTACAAGGACGTATTTGATACCTTTTGAAAACCTTGAGATCTCCATGAGAATTCAAAGTAAAGCTGTGGGTTCAAATACAAAGATTGAAGGATGGTGGGTCTGACATGGTTGACACACTTACGACTGCTGTGGTTTTCATTTAGAAAACTTGTCTCCACTGTTTCCAGATCGGGCAGCTCCTGGCTTCCACATGCAAAGAGCTCCCAGGTCCTAAAGAGTGCCGACGCACTGCCAAGGAGCTCTGGGAGGTTGTGGTGCAGATCTGCAGCATGTCCATCCAACACAAGAGGAACAACGACGGTCGAGTGGGACTCATTAAACAGAGAGAGTCCTCTATGGGCATCATGTACAGGTACAAATATGTATACTAGTGCTTGTTTTGATGCTGCTTTTATAGTTTTTACATGTTTCAGAGCTGAATTCAAATGTTCAGCTCAAGGTGCAGTGTACAGTGTGAAAGAGTAATGCTCATTCTGGTATGTTTTTTGTCTAATCCATTCAGGAGTAAATTCATCACTTTCGTCAAGAAACTCAGAGTAAGTACACAATTAAGCCAGACAAAAATCTACTGAGGAAACAGATACAACAATTAGTCGAATGACAAATCCATCGCCAACTAAAATTAACTAACGATTGATCATTTTTTAGGGAAAAAAACACCATCCTCTGGTTGTAGCTGTGTGAATATTTTCAGTCATCTATGATTGTAAATGAAAAATGTATGGGTAGTTGACTGTTTGTCGGGAAAAAACGAGACATTTTGGGGATTAGTAATAAGTATCTGATACAAATAATTGTTAGTTGCAGCCCTAGAAGTAGTGTGTCATTGAATGAGGTGTTTTTGATATAAAAGTAACAATTTTCATGTCTTCACAGGAGCCCCTGGTACTGACAACCCTAATTTCACTGTTTGTGAGGCTCCACAGCATCGTGCGGGTACTTCTCAACTTTGAGCTGTTAAATTGTTGGATTTTAAACAGCACACTATAGTAACAGTGATCGCACACTGTAGAGTCTAAAATCATTCTCCACTAACCTCTTAGCAAAAGTAACCAATGTTTTCTTCTTCTTCAGGATGATATTGTGAATGAAGTGACAGCAGAACATCTCTCCATCTGGCCATCTTCTATCGCCAAGTAAGAGCAAATGTTCTATCTATTAATTGTAGCTGTTTTACACATCAACTTAAACCATTAGATGTAATGATGATGATGATGTTTGTCCACCAGCATACAGGCAGTGGATGTGGAAGCCGTGGCTGTGACGGTCAAAGAGCTGGTGTCCTACGCTCTCACCCTGAACCCCAACAACCAGTCATGGCTCATCACACAGGCTGACATCTACTTTGGTACGAAGCGTCAGAAGTGTTTGAAAGTCTTTTTAGGCTTTATTGATTGGTTTTTCTCCAGTGCCGCCTACAGTCAGAAAGTATTTCATCAGTGAGGTTTCTGCAAACCTGGGTGTACCAGTCAAAGAATGATGGGAAACCAGTTACATTTTTCTAGTACATCTCAACTGTGAACAAAACTCAAAACAAAAAAGGATTAAACAGCAGCTTCCTGCAGCTCAGTTCACTGTCTCACCAGTCTCACCAGGACTTCATAGACGTGGAACATCTCCTGACAGTGTGCAGCCACATGTAAAAACAAAAAACAAAAAAACGGGGACAGTCTACAGGAGGAAGGCTAACATCTGGCTGTCAGCTACAACAATTCAGGGAAATTTTAAAAACACACCAATAAACCAGATGTTTTCTCTCTCTCTCTGTAGTGACCAACCAGTACTCTGCTGCACTGAACCTCTACCTCCAGGCTGGAGCCGTGTGCTCCGACTTCTTCACCAAAGCCGTACCACCTGATGTTTACACTGACCAGGTAGATCAGCAGAGAGGCCGCTCACAGTACTGATAAAACAACATACACCCAGTTTCACAACGAGCCAACAAATGTCTCTTCCATACCAACTTAAAATAAACCAACTACAGTGTAAAAGGTTAAAAAATACTAGAAAATAAAATATATTGTGAACAAATTATAATCATAAAACATCAAATGATAGAAACTGAGTGGTGAGTTGATGATCCAGTCTTCTGTTTTTCTGCTTTACATGAAAGTAAATGAATGCCTGATTATCACTGACTGTTCTTTGCAGGTCCTGAAGAGGATGATCAAGTGCTGTTCGATGATGAACTGCCACACACAGGTCAGAGGTCAAACTAAAACATTTGATTTCATAAATGTAATTCTTAAAGTGCCATTTTGTGTTTTTAAAATAGTCTCTTGTTCCCGTCAGGTTGCTGTTCTCTGCCAGTTTCTCAGAGAAGTCGACTACATGACGGCGTTCAAGGCTCTTCAAGAGCAGAACAGGTACGATTTCATCACGACACATTGATCTGATTGAGCTAATGAAGAGCGCCTTCGTTAACATCTGTAATATCTTGTTTCAGTCATGACTCCATGGACTCATTCTACGACTACATCTGGGACGTCACTATCCTGGAATACCTCACACGTATCCTTGCTGTTAACTCGTAAAAGGAGCAAAAATAAAACCACGTCGGTCATCTTCTGGATAACAAAAAATGTTTTGTTTTACTTCATTTTTCATAGACTTCAGTTAGTCTTAACACTTTAACTCTTCATATTTTCTACAATATTTACTTTTTCTCCCTTGACTGTGTTATATCAGATATTCACCACAAACGGGGTGAGACTGAAAAACGACAAATAGCGGTGAGTAGTTCAAGTGCAGCAGTAAATATCTGGTTTATTTGACAAAACTTTTATTAAATATGGTTAAAATGTATCATGTTTTTTGTGATGTTAGGTTAAAAAATTATCTAGGTCAACACCAGCCTAAATGTAGTTGAAAGGTGGTTTTTATACACAACAGAAGTTCAATATGTATATTTCTATGTATACAGCAGGTGAGACCTACTTTATACTGAAATATAGCACATTAAATGTTGTTGGACCAGTCACCAGTCCAATTTCAACCATAAAGTCTTTAATCTTTTTTCTTGAATTTTTCTCCAACATGTTTCCATCAGATAAAAGCGATCGGACAGACAGAATTGAACACCAGTAACCCAGAGGAAGTGCTACAGCTGGCTGCACAGAAAAGGAAGAAGAGATTCCTGCAGGCGATGGCCAAACTGTATTTCTAAAAGAAAAAGGATCTTCAGTCAGACTGTTGGGGGGGGGGGGTTGGGAATGTATATTTTATTTTGCGGTAAAAATACAATACATTTCTAAATAAATAGTTGTTGATTTGTACACTTGAAATCATTTGTAATGATTTCTTAGCAAGAGTAAAATCACTGACCATCCATTGCCCTGAGTCACAAAATGCCTTGGTTAAAATAGCATGGAACAGATAACTAAACAACATGAATGAACTAGAAGAGTTTGCACTTTATTCAGCCAGTGTTGAATAAAAGTGAATAAAAAATCACTTTCAGAGTTCACGAAGCGCAGACTCCTGCAGAACATTGTTTAAAAGTTATCTTTCACTATAAGACATCGAGAATGTTCTTGACAGTGAAATAGCTGCAGTATAATCATTTTTTATATATATATACATATTTCATACCCTGAAGCATTTAAAATTACCTGTTGGCTATGCACATATATAATATGCACAAAAAGTCAACAATTGCACATCACATTCACTAATGAAACATTTACTGGAAATCATTAATGTTATAGCAAACTTTAAAAAAAAACTTTTTTTTTTTCTTTTTTTTTTAAAAGAACATTTTTCTTTTCTGTATCAAAAAGCACCCACTTACTAAAAAAAAGGCTAAAACTTTTTGGACAAAAAGCTATGGCAAAAATGTAAGATTATTATTTATTTTTTTTAAATACAGTCGTGTTATCCTGGATAATGCATTCAGTGACAGTTCTCACATCAGCAGGATCGGGATCCCCCACAGCCGGCGGGAAATAAGCTGCCGTCAGACTCTGTACTCCTGTTAACAGTGCTCTCTATTCCTGCTGGCTGTAAATAAGAGTCTATCTGTGAGAAATTAACCCTGTGTCGACTTCTTTCACACTCTCATCTTCTTGTAGTTCAGTATGGGCAGAGTGTTTTCTCTGTGCTGTTTGGAGGAGTGGGGAACTGGCTGTTCGCCTCCTTTTGACTGACTGCCTCCTAAAAGAAAGAAGAAAAAAAGTCAGGAAAAATGATAATGTGGACAACAGTGCAGAATTTATTTCTTTACTTAAATAGGGATACAGCTCACTAAAAACAGTCTTTGTCAATAAAAGGTTGTGTGTGCAAAATTCAGTTTCCTGCTCTCAGCCAACGAGGGCAGAGCTCTGCACAAAAACCTGTTTCATTTGATCTTCTAACAGGAAATAAATGTTTTACCCACTTCAGCACCCTCATTAATAGTTTCTGTACACCCAAAACATCAACCAAAGGAAGACATTTTTATTCTTTTGAGCTTTTTGAAACCAAATAACACTTACCAAAGTCAATGAATACCAAGCAGTAAAGCTAATCTAAGTATGATTCAAACCAGATCACTACCATACTAATAGATACAGAGTTAAGGGTTTCTTTCATCAGTCTTTCTGTAAAGCCCAAACATGTTACTGAGCCTATTATAAACTAGATTAGTATGTGCTACTGTAGATACTCAAAGTTTAAACAATTTACATAGCTACATCTTTTATTAGGCTTTTGAAAGCTTGTCAGTGTCACAATCATTTTTCATCCATAATACCTTAAACTTAATATCAAATCTCAACAGTCAGGACAAGAAAACACTAACCAGCATCGTCATGTAGTCTGTGTGCATCTGAATGTTGTGTCGGTCTTCTGATTTTATTGTAGGAAAATCCCTCAGCTCTGCTCTGCCAAATCGGCTCCCCAACTCCGCAGAGGGCGCCATCCAGTTGACACATGGCTGGATGTCTTCTTTCGACAGACCTGAGAACAGTTAAAAACACAAAGAAATCTCAGATGGCCATGATCACATGCACTGAAAAACTCGGCTTTTCTTGATGTCATACTACGTGTTTTAATCCAAATTTGGACAATAAATCATGATGACGTGGCTTCATGGTTCGGATTTATAGCTACATCTGCAATGTTGATACAATGACCACAAGAAGAAACTTTGAAGCAATACTGACCCAAAAAAACAATATCTGATTTCTTGATTAACTTAGATGAATACTATAATAGACAGAAGAACCTCTGCTCCAGATATCAGGTTTAAAAAATCTGGTGTTTTATATATAAGACTTTACACACACATATTTCTATTAATGTCATTGATCTCAACTCTTACCTGAAAGCTTTTCAACTGTTTCCTGCTGAATGAAGTGGCACAGGACCGAAGCAGCCAACACTCGATACTGGAAGTCCAGTGAGTTTATGTTGAGGATACACACATCTAAAAGCTAGGAAAAAAAGAAACAAGAAAAACAGCAATGAACACAAGTCACAAGCCAAATTGGATGGATGTGCTTTAGTCTTTTCTTTCTGAACAAATAGATTATAGGAACGTGAAGAAGTGACTCATTACCAAAAAGGGGAAAAGTACTGAGACAGTCGTTTAATTTCACAAGAGGATGGTTTCATTGACACAGTAGAGAAAGTTTCAGTACTTGATGACAAAGTTTTGCAACAGCATGAAATCAAAACAACAGCTCTGAAATAAAAACCCTTTGCGGAGGTTTTAAGAGGTTTCGTTTTTGTTGTGACAGTGTAAAAACAAGTGCTGACTCAACTCTAGCACAGTCTGAGGAATGTGTCTGAGTGTATACTTAAAAAGTTAAATTCCATCCAATCACTCACTCGTGTCATTTGTACATAAGCGTCCTGAGGGAACTGTGACTCGAGCAGGTCAGAGTCGGAGTTCATTGATGTCATCTGGAAGTAAAGCTTCAGCCACGACACAGCTGTTTCAGGACAGAGGTTCCAACATAACGCCTGTAAAACAAAGTATAAATATCAAAGTCTTCTCATTGATGAATAATGAATAATACTGAGACAAAATACAGACACTCATAATAGGAAATACCTTTAAAATTATTAACTCCATTTGAAGAATTTCGTGTTCATAGTAGGTACCAGCGGTCACGTAGGCCATCTGTGAGAGTTTAGGAGGACAGGCTTCCTACAAGGAAAGAAAACAGCACTATAACTAAAAACTCCACTTCAACACAGTCACAGTCATATGCTTTAGATATTCACTGTGTACTGCTGCCATTAAGCAAAAAAATGAATAAAACCTCAAGATATAAACTAACCGTTGTGTTGTATGCAATATCTCACAAGTATACTGATATCTGCTGTTGAAGTGAAAGTCTTGTTACTCTACGCAAAAATTAATTCCTTCACTTTTCTTCCTTACCTCCATTTTTGCTGCTATGAATAGACAAGTTATCCCGATGAGCTGCAGCATGCCCTTTTCAATGTTGTTCTGGGTTAGCATGAACCGGTCGAAGTAGTCCTGTGCCAGGTAGAAGGTCTGCCGGTGCAGAGTGTACGCCTCGCTCACCTAAGAAAAAACATTGACAATACATGTACTGATATATGTCAAACACAACATAATAGCTCATTTGGTTGTAGGAGCCAATAAAATCATCATGCACCACTACCAGAAAGTTGCAAAATTTCATCAGCAGCACCCAAAAAAAACTGACAGATGAATGCTGAACTGAAAGCAAACATTATCAATTAAGCATGTGAGAGATATATGTGTAATGTAGATGAAAAATGACCTCAATTAACCAGTCGAGGAGGATGGATCTCATTCTGGGTTGTATTCTTGGATGCTTCAGCATGAAACTTTTGCTGTGTCTGTAATTCTGCTCCTTGACGACCATCTTCACCCACACATCTTCTGAAGATTCCCGTCTGTAACATCCAGAGAAACTTTTAAATTAAAAATGTCTGACTGTTGGTCTCAACACAAGTCAAACCGTCGCTGAATAATGTGTGATAATCACCCAAAATGAGGAAGAGGAGACGGCTGCAACAAAGATTCTCTGGAAGTGAGAACTATATAGCCGGACTCAAAGTCATCTCTCAGCGCCTTCTCAGGGGTCTCAATGAGAGCACAAGGCCTGGAGGCATCTTCATGTACCAGCTGGTTCTGAAAACAGAAGTGAGAAAAACTCAGCGCCAGGTTATGACAAACAAACAGCTAAGAATAGCAAGCTTTACTGTAACTGTACCTTCTCGCACTGCAGCTTTGACAGGGGCTGCACCTTCTTTCTGTTGCACTGCTGAAAAGAAAAGTCATCATAAGTTGCATGTCAGACCACCTGGAAAATGCTTGCCTACATAAGCACTTATTAAACCTCTTAAATGAATGATTTGTTTATTAAAAAAAATAAATACATTTAAAAATTTAAAAAGGGCTCCTGCCTTTGCTTTGCATTTCTGCCCTGGAGAATTTTCAGATCTTTTCTGCAGGCGACCACTGCAGAGAAACAGATTATTTCAAAATGAAGCCAGAAATATAATGTAAAACAGCTCATCAACGAATGCACATACAATACTTGATAAAGCAACAACAAAAAAGAGTTCATTACCTTCGTCTTGTCATGGTTTTGGCAGCTTTTGTCTGTAACCAAAAAAAAAAAAAAAGCAGATGAATTTGCAGCAAATAGTTAATATTTGCTCAACAGATAAGCAAGAGGTTAGCTTTTATATGGAAATGGCGAAACCACCACCGGCTGCAGCTGTGACGGATTGCACAAAGCACACTGTCTTTCTACGAAAAGCCACAAAGACAGCCGATAAACCCGCCTATTTTTTTATGAATATGTATCATGCAGCTGTTGCAGATCGCACAATAACGCGCGAATATTATTAATGAGCGCGTAAACTGACCACGCTCTGCTGCCTCCATCCACTAAAAACCTCCCAACATTTGAAACGTTCAATATCACACATTTCAAGCCTTAAAATGCTGCAGTTGCATGACAGAAGAAAACCCCACAAATGCAGCACAGAGGCAATGAAAGCCTCACAGTGCTCCCTTTAATGCAGCTACCACACAAACGGCCCAGGAAGACATTTTGTAACAACTACCACATACTCAATCTTTGAATTTCACCACAGTTAAGTCAATGAATCGCCACGTTATCATCAACTATTAAACAATGCATTCGTTACAAGTTATTTGATCATTTCTGCATTATGATCAGAAGCCTTATCGTCCAACTTTACCCCCGGTCACCAAACCAGGAACAACAGACTCCTGCAAAAGAAGGACACTGAACTTCCTGCAGCAGCTCCAAAAGCTCAAACTTACTAAATAAAGCTCACAAGATGCAAACTCTGGTTCTCCCCCTGCTTCTTCATTTAAGCCACAACTCTCACACAACTCACATTACTTCTAGTTAGCAATAGTGAGCTAAACCGGCTAAACACAATGATATAAAATGAGCTCGACAACAACCCGAGTTCATTAAACTCACCGATAAAATAATGAGCAACTTGCAGCTTAACGTGGATCTTTAAGCGACAAATTACTAATTAAGAACTACTTCGAAAAGGTTGAGAAGTTGAAGTGAAGTGAAATTTGAGCTAAAAGAGAAGCCGTGTCTCCAGGAGCAGCAGTCTGTGCAGCTTACCGTGTTCCTGCGGCTTAAGGTAATGTTTGTATTTGGCGCTGGCGCCATCAAATGAGCGCTATGTGGCATATTGCGCATGTGTGTAAATACACCCAACCCTAAATTATTTAAATATATTTTTTAAATCAAAGAAAAACGCTTAACCTAAATGTGATAAGCTGTATTTATGTTGGTGTTGTTTTTCAGTAGCTTTTTATTCTCAGTCAGTTTAAAAAAAAAAAAAAAAAAAGTAAACTAAACTTGCTATTAAAAGAAGAAAAAGTCGTTTTATGAGGGAGAATGTTTCTTGAATGTTGTCTATGTATTACATTACAAAAACACATTAAAATAACTCTAATCTTGCATCAACTTTTCTGTTTCTGTCGTTTTTATGCGGGTCGGCAGGTGGTGGGCAGGGCTACAGATACGGACAGCCAATAGGAGAGATGCAGATCTGGGACAGCCAATAGGAGAGAGAGTTGAGGTGAGCGCGTGCTCCTGGAACGGCATGTAAACAAAGCAGGGAGCTGTCAGTTATGGCCTTGACGGCATTCCCATGGCAACCATTGTACGTATTGTACGTATATACATTGTATGTATGGTATATATATAAAGTATGTATTGTATGTATGTCAACTACAGCAAAGAAGTTATAGTAAGTAATTCCTCTATTTGTCTGGCAGGCTGGTGCCACCTACAGCAGCACAATTTAAAAAGATTTCTCTGATTATCTCTGACTCAATTTGTATTTGTTCTTCAGTTGTGCTTCAGTTAAGAGAGGATTCAGGAAACTTAACACACAAAGTTTACATTACAGAATTAATAGCAGAATTCAAAATCCATCAAATAATCAAAATATTAAACTATGGGAAATGCTTAACAATAGACACAATATAATGCAAAGAATTTAATAAACTTAAAAATAAAAACTATGGTACATAAATAAATCAATATATTGTTTTAAAACAAATTAGGTTCTAATTAAGTATGTATCAGAGACTCAAGGAAGAGCAGAGCCTCTCCCCAGTCAGTCGCACAGATTTGGTAATGGTTTGGACTAACAGTGGCTGACCTGTTTAAAGCAGGGACAACGCCCACTGCCACCTCTGGTTCATCCTGCCAAAGGGCAGGATAATTAATAATAACTCCTGGTGGCTCATCATACCTTTAATGCAGACAACCTTTCTCGTACATCATTTATTTATATTTATATGTAATATTTCCATAACTACAGACGACCAATAGACTTGCCAGTCCTCCAATGTAACTGCAGAACCCAAACAGTACATCTGTGAAATGTAGTTGTAGTAGTTAAGACTAGTATCTCCTCTCCTCTACTGTAAGAAAGTTGCGCAGTTTAGAGTAAACTTCTCAATCACATGAAATCAATATGTTGCATCATGTAATGATGAAAAGGGAGGAGGGAAAAAGTAAGGGGGAGTTGAGGAAGAGGAGGGAAGTTGCAGGAGAAACGGAATAGGCTGAAACTATAGGGAGGAGGGAGAAGTATGATGGAATAGATTAGAAACGAGCGAGCAAAGGGAGGAAACTGTGATGAAAAGGATGACTGGGGAGTTGAAAATCAGGGAGTGCAGTCAGATATCAAATTCAAAGTCGGCTTTATTGTCAATTTCTTCACATGTTAAGGCATACAAAGGAATCGAGAGGACGTTTCTCACTATCCCACGGTGGAACAGATAAAGTGCACAGGCACAACAGATAAGACAGATGTTTCTTAACACTAAAGAGTAAGCATTGAAGTGCACAACAGATAAGACATTTACTAATAATAATATAAAAATAAAAATAAAAAATAGAGGGGATAGGCAGTAAGATAAAGTAAGATTTTGGAGTCTACTTTTTTTATATGTAGGAAGTAGCAGCATACATTTCTGTATAGTTAAGTTGTGGTAGTGCAAAAAGGCAAGATGTATATTTTTAACAGATACAGTGCAAAAAGAACAGTCATTTAATAACAGCAATTTCATTCTGTTGGGGGGTGGGGGGGCAGGGGGAGGGTCAGCTTTCTGACAGCCTGGAGGATATGGCTGGAAGGAGTGAGGGGAGAGAGTTTAGGTTTCTGACAGCCTGGTGTATGAAACTGTTTCTGAGTCTGAGATATAAATAAGTTGTGAAATGTTTCATGATATCAGAGTGCTGCTTGAGCCTGAGTGATGGGTGGTGGACAGTCTGGAGGCAGCAGCGGAGCTCTGCTACCCTCAGTTCCCCTGGTTGCTCGGTGATCTCATGTGTGCTCTGTCTTACATTATCGGCTTCACGCTCACCTCGGTGGGAAACATTGTGCTCATATGTATTGATCGTTATGTTGCTATTTGTTACCCTCTGCAGTACCCCAACAAAATCACTCGCAGCAGAATTGAGGTGTCTGTATGTCTGTGTTGGGCCTGTTCACTTCTCTATAATGGGCTGATTTTAAAGGACCGTCTTAGGCAGCCAGACGGGCATAACTCCTGCTATGGAGAGTGTTTGGTTGTGATTACCCATGTCTCTGGAGCTGTCGACCTTGTGTTCACTTTTATCGGCCCCTGCACTGTTATCCTACTACTGTACATGAGTGTTTGTTGTGGCGGTGTCTCAGGCTCGTGCCATGCAGTCTCATATTACAGGTGTTGTTAACAGCACCGTAAGAGTCACTGCAAAGAAATCAGAGAAAAAACAGCCAGGACTCTGGGTATTGTCATATTTGTGTTTCTGTCCATATTATCCTTCGCTCACAGGACAGGAAATCAAATGACGCCTGATCTTGGGCTATTGTGTCATGGCTATTGTTTTTTAATTCTTGTTTGAACCCACTGATATATGCTTTTTTCTACCCGTGGTTTAGAAAAGCTATCAAGTTCATTGTCACCCTGAAGATACTTGAGCGAGACTCCTCTCAGGCACAAATAGTTTAATGTCCCTAAACAAACACAACATTGTAAAATGTACATGACTGGTATCAACTAAAAATGACTATGCTTAACAAAATTAAACTTCCGTTGATCATGTTTTACATTGTTATAATTTTATTTTTGCCCTAGTGTCTCTCTAACCACCATCTTCATCTGGCAGAAGTGAGGACTCATATGTGTGATATAGAGTTGAAACATTCAAGTCATTAATTAAGCAATAATAATAAATTTTAAAAATCCACATTAACTGATTTATTACAATTTTTTGTGAAAATTATATTTAACAACTTTAACAAAGAAAAAACACACTTTGTACTGAAGTCCTCATCTTCTGGACTGAGAGCTGGGCAGTCTGACTTCTGTAATGAACAGATTCAATAAAATGTGAACTATAACAAGCTTGTTTTCTTGTTCTTGTCAATCATACATGATAAGGAGGAATATTTTTATAAATGAGGCAATGTTCAAATCTTGTTTCATGTACTTAACTTACATGAATCAGACAATTTCAGTGGTACATCAATATACTGAAAACTGCACATGCATCATTTTCTTGCAAAGCAAAATCTCTTATGCATCAGTAAGAAGAATTTTTAAGTGTCTCTGTGTAATTACTGTAGGTGTAATATGTTTAGAATATGTGCATGTATAAATAAACAATACATACCAGGGATTTCATGAGGCCAAAATTCATCACATGCTGGACACCGTGGCTCTGATCTTCCTTTGAAATATCTGGCCACACATGGGTTGTGTAGTTTTATGCCACATATCGGATTCTCACATATTTGGCACTAAAAAATAAGACAATCAGATCAGAGTAATACTGTGATAAACTCATTTAAAATAGATGTCTTTTTCACACATTAGCTGGATAAAAGCTAAACTTACATTCACCTAATACAAAACCAATGTAACTGCAAGTTTAACACAGCTGCAGCTTAAAAATCTCATGTCTAAATTTTTTATCACATGCTTATCTCAAAATAACTTCAAATAGTAAAATGATTTAATCTATTTAATTAAAAAATCTGGTGTCAGATTCATATAATCACAACCAAAAACACAGCCTTTAAATTACGGAATTATATGGGATACGGTCCTTGAGGTACAATACTTCTCACCAGTAAGACATGGATTTTCTGCTTTATAATCATGATTGAAGGACATGAGAATGGGAACATTTAAATGACAGCACTTTATTTCATTACGGTATTTGTCTGAGGGGTTCAAGAGTTACATTACAGAGTTGATAATCAACATTTACCTGGAAAGCAATGTAGTGACAGATGTGGCAGACTTTGACCTGGTCTTGATACATTGTGCGGATGTACGACTCCATCTCAATGATACATCTGGTGGACAAGTTGTATTCACCCCGTTTCTATATGAACCAACAGAAATCAATAGCAAACAAATAAATCAACAATGTCGGGGCCAGATGTGGTCGAGCATATTTCGTTTGATTAGGAAACATATGAAAGTCTGTTTTGAAAAATGAATCTAGACTTTGTAGCAATTGTATTATGATTAATTTTGCTGAACAATCCACCTGACCAAGTCACAAAATGTTTTTCTGCTGCAGTGACCTACATTTCCAATGGTGATCAGTACTTAAGCCTATTTAATACAGTACCCTTGAATTGCTGATGGTGCATATGTTTGGTTATGTGCTTAAATACCTCTTACATCTTAGAGATATTTGTGTGCTTGCATTCAGCAGAAATTGGAGCAGAGAGCACATCACCAAAAAGTTTAAATCCTGGTTGAGATGCTGAATTTTACCTCACAGAGCCACTTGTCATGCACGAATTGGTTGAAGAGATGCTCTGTCTCACTCTTCTTCAGCTTTTTGGACGTCATGGTGTCAGCGCTATTCAGAAAGTCCGTGGAGGAAGCCGTGCCAGTTTCAGAGCCTATGATCAGGTCCACCTAAATCAGACCAACTAATATTAATCATAACACACAATTTCTAAAAGGAAATATAGGTTTTAAAGCAGCTCAGCTTCTCTTATTACTTTTGATACATGCCATTGTTACTTCAGTGAATAATTATTTTGATTGACTCTTACACCACTGAAAATCCATCTGATGTGGTAATCCATTAGTAATTTAGTAAATTTAGAACATAATATAATATAAAATAGTTTTACTTATGCTCATATGTATTTGTGACAATAAGCAAAGCAACTGAAGATGAAAGAAAGTGATAAGGAATGATCAATTTGAAAATAAAGAGTTGATCCTGCTAAAAGAGGACAACACAGAAGAGGACTTAATACTAAATAAGACTGCTACTGGTGACTTGTAAAGAGTCCTTAACTCAGAAATTGATGAAGAAAGAAATATTAAGTGTTGACAGATGGACTGACCTAGTTTAAAATATTTGTGCAATGGAGGGAATTATTTACAACTGAAGAACTCAGAAGGATACATTTGTTAAAAACTGTACAAAACAGATTATTTTTATTTCATTTTTAGACTTTTTTCAAGTGTGCATCAAATATTTCATGCTTTCTATTTTCCTCACATTTAAAAGGTCTTTGTGTTCAGATGGTGTTGATTTCATTCATTACATTAGATAGACAGTTAAAGTAGTATAGGAAACTCAAATCTATGGTATTGTCCAGTAACTTTGGTGGCATTGTATTGGCATGTGTATATTAGAAGGAACTAAATATTAGAAACACTTCATGATACAATTCAATACATGACCACAATCTAAAGCCTCAAAAATAGAGTTCAATCAAAAGCTCTGACACATTTTTCTAAAATAATTTGGACAAAATTGTCCACAAAATGTTGATTTGTAGGATATTCTAATTTAACTCACTGCTTTCCTGAAGAGCTCCAGTTCATTGTCCGCATAATTTGACGACATTCTAGTGACATCAGTCTCAGCCATATTGACCTAGACAGAATTAAAGTGAAACTGTAATTAATAATATCTCCTGGTGGCTCATCATACCTTTAATGCAACTGTGCCTCAATCACTAAGTAGGACATAAATTTGACCACACAGGTACGCAGTAAACACCACTAACCAGAGCGTAGTGCTGCTCGCCACTGTCTTCAGACATTCCTTTTGTTATCTGCATGAATATGGGCTGCAGCTTTGAGTTGATGGTATCAATGAATTTGTCCATTTTATCAGGGACATGCTGCACTGCAAGAAAAAGACAGATTGTTAGTTTAAGGAACAGGCTGAATAATTTGTATGTGATGTTTATTCTTCTGTTTTCACTCTTTGTTTTAAGTTATTCATTATGATGACAATTTCTACCGTCTTTGCCATTTAAAAAATAAATCATAATGTCAATAATTAGGCTCTAAAAATGAAATTATTCCCAGAATCAAGAAATTTAAAAACACAAAAAACATTTTGTTGAACTGAAGGGGCAGTGTTACTCTTGTGATTCAAGGACCTATGAGAAATAGGCCTTGTCCTGTTATGAATCAAGTCTCCTGATACTGAGGTGCTCTGTGAGTTCTTCTGTATTAATGAGATCAGTGACTGTCTATGTGTACAGGATCTAAAATGACTTACTGTTGTGTGTTTCACAGCAGTGCTGATACAGCATCCTCGCCCCTTGTTCGTCAATAATACTATTGACCATCATATTTTGAAGGAATCTTCTATGGCTGTCTTCCATCTGTTGTGACATGGCTCCAGACTGACCTAAACACACAGAACAAACTTCAGCTTCAACGACTACATGAAGAAATGGTTCTTTAAGTAAAGCAATGTTTAATGAAAAAGATGAACACCTGTTATAATAAACTATAGCTGATTACGGCATTCAGAAACGCTGCTGGGTGTCCAATAAGAGACAGAGCGATGGACTTGAAATTCAAACCTTTATGGTCAAGCATCTTCACGAAATGCAGTACAAACACGTACACACTAGTAATTTCCAAAGTACAACAATAGCCTATCACTCTGAAAAAAAAATAAAAAACATGGCTGAATATGCATAATATACACGCATAAAATGCACCCTTATGCTTATGAATATGCACATAACTACAGACCATATATGCAGATCAAAGTTAAGGCACTAGAATAGAAAAGAAAGTGCAAAACAGGAACTCTCAATCACCCTCTAAAGCTGAGCTCATTAACTGCACATGCGTGGATGCATTGTGGAGGAAAAGTTTAGACATCTCGATAAACAGTGAATAAACAGTGCGATATGACACAGCATCATGGGAATTGACTTTGTAGTGCTACAGGACAAACACTTCACTTAAAACATATGCGCAGCAATTACCAGCCGTGTTTACATATCATGTTAGCAAGCAAAGTATTATGGATATGATTAACATTACTGGGTTTCAACAGAGCTAACATCGACAACAAGCTAGCAAAAACAGCTAATCCTGTATTGTATAACCCGTTGGGATATTTCCAGCAACCGACACAATAACGTTTCCGTAATTGCTAAGTTGTCTCCTGTTTCTCTGTGGCCACGATAAATGCCTCTTTCGTTGTTTCAAGCTTACCGCTCTGAAACCAAACCACGTCCACTTCCGTATCACGAGAGGCTCGACGGAAGCCTTGACTATATGGCTGTCAGGACTGTGACGTCACACCAGAGATTGCATAAATGTGACAGCTGAGGTTTTCACACTCATGTAGGTGGTTTATAAACTAAACAAAGACATCAATGTGAGTTGGGCTTTCTGTAGAGAAACGCTGATATATTTGACAGCAACTGTGGTGTGAATTGTCGTGATTTATTGCTAATTTTGTCGACTCTTAAATGACTGATATAAAATGTATTGTTTGGATTCACTGAATATGACAACACTATCTGCTCTTAGTTTTATTGAAATGATTTGTTTACTATTTGACCAAATTCACAAATCCTTTTTCTATTTCTGAATGACTTTAATTTGTCATCCATCCTGCAGTTTTCTGATTGTATTTGTTTTTTATTGCACTTACATGTGTCCCTTTTCGCTCTTTTAATTGTTTTTTATCTGTATTGTAAGGCGACCTTGAGTGCCCTGAAAGGCGCCTTAAAAATAAAATGTATTATTATTATTATTATTATTAATGAACGAACGTAATGTGGCATAAATGTCACAATTACTGACAAAAAAGGGAAACATAGGACAAAATAAAAAAAAATTCATAAAAGTTAAACATATAATTATGGCAGTTGACAGCTCAGTTTTATTACATACATACATGATAAATACTCAAGCACTGTAATGTCTGACAAACAAGACATGATCATCTACTTGTACTGACAGAAATATGATGACCTACACATATAAAGCTTCATTAGTCAACATAAATCAAAGAAAGTAAGGACATTGTTGTGCTGTTCCCCAACCCCAAACCTCAGGAACTTACAGAATTACTCAGGAACTACTACAAGACAAATATGGAGGGTTTTTTCTCCTCCTTTGGTTGGTTGGCTGTTATTTTGTTTCTAACCAACCTCGGCATTGTCCAATGACATAATTTTATGTTGTCCTGATCACATCCCTGAGAAAGTAAGGGGGGGCAACTTGGTGTCTTCTCATCACACTCAGTCCTGCGAGGAATTCAACTTCTCACGCATCATTAATTAATTTTTTTTCTTACCGTTTTAAATCAAATAAACGCTCTAAATCAAAAGTGCTAAATCACAGAAATACTCCAATATATCTAACCTTTCCTGCCTATCATGTCACCAGTTGTACCAACACATTAATCACATATAGAACAATACAAAATCATTAGTTGTAAAAAACATCGGTAGGTAACTCTCAAAAGAAAATGTTTTAAATATCACTGCAATATAAATCTCTTAAGAGTTCCTTGGAGATTAAATCATATGCAACTAAGTTCAGAATTAAACGATTTACCAATGTTTCATGCACCATAATTTCTCAAAATTAAATGTTTCTGACCATCACAGAAGTGCTAAGTACATTATTCAATAAACAAATTTAATAACTTCCTGCTTTCCAGCACAGCAGACCCAACCAGAGAGCTGCACAGGTACTATCCATTATTCATGTCTTGCTACATTTTGTTTTTTTGCATCTTGTCACCAACAAAGAACATTGGATTTTTGATTTAAATATAAAGTGTTTAACTTATCTTGTATGAAATATTTAGAGCCAGGCCCTGGAGAGTCCTTCTTGACCCCACTATTGGAAAGCAACTATGGCATCTTGCTGATCAGACACATTACAGTTCAGTGAAACATCATGTCAAGTGGAGCCATTACTGGAGTCACAGTCCGGGTTCATGAATGCATGATGCATTGCTCTGTGCAACCCGTGTGTCCATGCTGGTGTTTTTGAGTGCTCTGGGACTGTAAGAGTTTACATAGCAGCCATCTTGCTGGCCTCTCTGACTCCGCTCAGGTAGGCTCCAGTCACAGTCTGAGGGAAGTGTCTGTTGGTGGCCTGGTAGCAAAGAAAAAAACAGTAAGAATAAATCAGTAACAATAGAGGCATTTACAGAAATACAGTCTGCAATGTTAAGGACAAAACATAAACCAGCTGCTCAAATCAGTGCTTAAAAAAGGGATTTTCTGTAGTTTGGATATAATGACTAAGTGAGTAAAGGTAAACAATAGAAGTGCTAGAACCATCTGGTGGGTTCAGAAAATTACATCAGAGTACTTTAATGCAACTTTAAAACCAGGAAAAGACAACATTTATGCCATATCACAATATCCAAAATCTAAAATGATATCAAGTCTGTAGTGTAAGGCAGATGCCACTGAGCATGTGTGGGAACATGTGTGGCAACGAGGTTCAGGGTAATCATGTCAATAAAGAGCCTCAACTTTACATCAGCTTTTTGTTCACTGTGAAGACTGTTCGCTATCTGCCATACTAGCCAGTCAGTTACACCTAGGGAGGGCAGAATAGTTGGTTTGGTTCTGCACATGAAATTTGTTGACAATAAGAATAATATAGAAATTTGCCAGCCTCATCCTTTAAAGTAATAGCACAAGTAAATGAGTAAATCAGTAACGGATATGATACAGTAGACATTTAGTCTATGTCAAGGATCATAATTTCTGTGCTAAATGGATCCTGGAAGTCATTTCAGAACATTACATTTCTGGCAACAGAAACAGTCTTTCTGTTCTGAACAAACTAAAGAGCACACACCTGCAGAAACCCAAACCCAAAGAGTCACAGTAGGAAAAGCATCATTACCTCGCCAGCAAAGAACACTTTTCCCTGCACGTCTTCAGCGAGGATGTCGTAGGCCTCTCCGCTGCCTCCCGTTTTCACAAAGCTGTAGGACATCTGGGACCACATGTCTTTGCTCCAATGTGTAACAAAAGAATGCAGTGGCTCTGGGACCTCCTGTCAAAAACAGGAAGCGACATCAAAAACGAAAAAAAAAAGAAAAAAAAACATGCACGCACACTCACAATATATCACAAGTAAATCTATAAAACTGTGTATGAACGTAATTGATGTGTTTGGTGTTTATAGAGAATGAGCTGTGTATTTCAAAAGGATCTCAACATCCAGTCAAGCGTCCCTCAGTATTAAATAACAATAACCATTACGACTCTACAGAAATGTGACACCACTTCCCATTATTGGTCAGAGTCATACATCAACTTCATTGCTTTTTAGATTCAGAGGAATGTGACTTAATATAGTTGCTGCTCCTGGGACTTTTTTTGGTTTGCCTTAGTAAGTTCATTTCAGAGTCAGTTTATTCTTACATGTATAAATCCTGTAATCATCAGTTATCTTGAATAAAAGTGTTTGTATTATCCAAAAAATGGCAGTGCAGGTGTGTTATCAGCCCTGTGACAGATTGTGACAGCATTACCTGTTCTTTGAAGAGTTCACGCAGGACCTTCATGCACTCGTCTACCACATCCTTGTCCTCCATGTCCCGGAGAGAAGGAACAGCATCACCAGTGATAACAGACATTAGGACAGCCTGCTTCCCCTACACACACACACACACACACACACACACACACACACACACACACACACACACACACACACACACACACACACACACACACACACACACACACACACACACACACACACACACACACACACACACACACACACACACACACACACACACACACACACAATTAGGTACATTATCATCTCGATATCAATGTGAATGTAATCAGGGGAATTTCCAGGTTCTTTTTTAAAGTCACTGCTTTTTTTAAATATTTCTGTGTCTTGTTGTGTTGTTGGTTGCTACTCTCTTGCAATCCATCACCAATAGTTCAAACATGTTTTCCTTAAGTAGGACAGGTGTCATTTCACTTGAATTATAAATGTGTAACTTTTTAACTGTAAAAAAGTTGTTCGATTCTGAGTCTTGTGGGTAGAAGGAGAAAAACCAACCTGTGGATTCATGTCATAGAAGACACTGAACATGCCTCGCTTGTCAGGAGCCGGCGGGATGTGGCCAAAGTAGTCCGCCCCTTGGATTTTGTTGTCCCAGAATCTGTAGGGGAACTGAAGAGCGATCTGTAGGAGGTTTTAAAAATGATACTTTAGCAATATAAGGAAGGAACTTTTTTTAATCATCAGCAGCAGCAGGGCATTATGATTACTAGATTCATATTTTGTTACTTAAAACGTGGCTGATATAAAAGAAACACTTTACAGATATACATTTACTGATGTTTTCACTTTGAATTAAACATACATTTCTTTGCTTTTACATACATTACCTTTTCTATGATGCCTGTTCCCAGACTGTGAATCGCTTTCAGTTTCCTCTCAGGAAGTGGGGGTTTGAACTGAATCAAGTTCTTCTGAAGTAGAGTCAACGGGACAGTAACAAGAACCTAGAAGAAGTAAAGAAAGAGAAGAAGAAAAACTGAATAATATTACAGGCTAAAGACGATATCTGTAAGAAAATCTGACAGAACTCATAATAAGTGGTTTTAAACCTACAGATAATATTCTCAAAAATGTACTAAATTGAGGTCCAAATATAATTTTTGGAGATTATATATCAACATGAGGAACAGTCGATGATAAGGAACTTATCTTTTTTTTTTTTTAAAGAACCAACCCCAGCCGCATCATAACCCCTCTATTAAACACATATTTACCTTTTGCGCTGTCCACTGGGAACCATTGGAGGAAGTAACTTTGACAACGTCACCTGAGTAGTCAATGGTCTTAACCTAAAACAAAAATGCACATTACATTTTTCCCTTTGAGATTAATCTATGTCATATACACCTTCATGTAGTAGAGATACAAGTAGCAGCTAGAATTAAAAGGTTGAATTTCACACCTGACACTTTGTGCGGATGTCGATGCCCTCGGCCAGTTTGTGGAGTATAGAACAATAGCCCTTGGTGAGTAAAGTGTGGTCTCCTGAGAATTGGGCAAAAAATTCATTGTGGTCCCAGGATCTGGCAGATACCTACAGATAAAACATACATATACCCGAGAACATTTTTTTAGTCATGATTATCCAGAAGACACAATATTAACCATCCAAACAACAAATTAACCTGTGACAATGCAAACACGTCATTGGAGGTCCATTTAAAAAGTTTTCTTAAAGCTCACACAGATAAAATGACACAACATCTCCACACAAACACAGACAAATGTCGCCATTTTCTGGGATAAAGGATTTTCTGATTCTACATGGCACAGGTCCAGATTTAGGGATGTTTGCAAAAATAAATAATCCAGCATGAAATTTCAATGCATCAAAACATCTGAAATTCAGGTGGCACCGGATATTTCACTGTAAAAAAAAAAAAAAAAAATCTTGCAGCCTTTCATAGTTTGACTTCTTCAGACCTGGTCTAATGTGCTTCCGCAGGCATACTCCAGGTTGCTGAGATGAAACTGAAGCACCTTCTCCTCCAGCTCACTGAACTGGATCCCAGACTCCTGAATAAAGTTCTTTTTAACTTCTTGGACCTTTTCTGTAAGATAAAATACATTTGTGTTGACAATAGAAACAGAAGTCAGGAAATTTCCATTATGACAGTTGCAGTAAATTATCAGATTTCTGTGATAATCTGTGATGATTCTGGTGTGAATAAAACAGCAAAAATCCCAGGTAAAGCAGAAAATGGTTAAAGGAGGTTTGAAGGCAGCCTGAGTGAAAATAAACACTCCCTCTGTGCATTTTTCTACTCTAATAATCCCCAGGTGAGAAACAATGCCTTGGTTTAAGTGACTTTGCTGAATGTCAGTGAACCACACACACATTATATGGAAATAATCATGCTGTGTTCGGTGATAACAGTGAAGTACCTCCGAGCGGTGTGTCCTGGTTCTGGGATTTGTCCTTCCTCCATTCTGACACCACATCCAGGATGGCGTTGAAATGGAAGTCCATGCGCTTGTCGATGGCTGGGTCAGTGACCTGTCCTCCCTCCTGAAATAAGTCACACCGCTCTCCCAGTTTATGCATCTTGATTCCCATCTGCAGCAGAAGAGTGAAGACGCAGTTCAGAAAAAAACACAGATGGCCAGAGTCACATTCTTCCTTTTCATATTTTTCAGCATGTAAGAATTTTACTCCACCTGTTCACACATCAGAGCGATGGGGTTGTTTATGCAGCCATTTACAATCTGAGCTCCTCGACCTACAGTGACGCCCAGAGAGGTGTCATCCCACACACGACCTCCAATCCTCTCCCTCGCCTCAAGCACCACCACCTGTAAATCAATGAAATCAGAGCATGTGAGGGGGCAGCTCTGTGTCCAGCAAAAAGAGTAAAATAACAGGTGTATGAAGATATATGACAGCTACCTGAGTGCCAAAGTTTTGCAACTGCCGTGCAGCAGCCAGCCCTGAAGCTCCGGCACCAATGATGACAACGTTCTTCTGCAAAAATGACCAAATATCAGATATAAGCCTGACCAAATAAAAAAGATTTTTTTAAAAACTTGCTGTTTTAAAGTTTCATGATCAAGTGAAGATGAGGACACTCACAGAGCGATATCTTTCAGGGAGCAGAGGCCTTTTGACAGCCAGCACACCTGTGTTGATCAGACCTTTCCTAGTCATGAAGTAGAGCACCCGGTCCATCTCCTGCACACAGCGCACACGCACCAATCCCCGAACAATGATGTGCTGTGCACATTTCTGAGCCGTCAGCACCTCCTTAAGGAAAAAAAGATTTTAATATTTGTTGCTTTAATTTCTTGCTGATTTTTGTCATAATAAACATAAGAGGAAATGGCTTATTCAAAAGGTAGAGAAATACAACAAGCTATTTCTATTCCTGGTTCAAAAACCTAACAGGTCTGCACTGTACCTTGCAGTTCTTGTGCCACGAGGCCAGGATAAGGTTGCGCAGAGCCAGATACATGGTGGGATCACGGGAAAATTCTGGAAACTCGTAAAGCTCATCAAGCTCCATCATATCCGGTCTCACACACAGTGCCTTGCCACACTCATTAGGCTGGTAGAAGGGCTGAAAGTACGGACACAGACCTGGAACTGAGGAAAACAGTTAAGATTAATACATCACATCAGCATGTGTTTTAGATTGATATCTCTGAATGGGTTAATTAGTCCCACATCTCTCAATATATGGAGTAATTATCTGTGTAGCATGGTACAGTAAACAATGGCTGCTTACTTCAGTTTAATTTCAGAGTTCTTTATTCTCTGATACATGGGAGCAAAATATTCTTGTCTACAGATTTGTGTTGTTAACTGCTGAATGTGTGTGAGTACATTTCTAGTGCACTGGATTGTAGTTCTGCCACTTCTCCCACAGTGACGCCCTTACTTTGTGGCTGGACGGCTCTGCAGTGATCTGCCCTCAGATCAGCCAGAGACACATTGCTGGGAGAGCCTGATGGACTCATTCCAACACAGTCAGGATAGTAAGCAGCGAGGAAAGGGCTGGCCGGGCTTTCTTTAAACAATGGCGGCAAAATCAGCATCGAATGCCACCAGCTGTCAGTTACCTCAGCCACTCTCTATGGGAATTAATGTGAGAGAGATGACAAATTAATTTAATCACATTGGTTGCAGACTTTGCTTAAATGCAGTTTGTTAGAACTGCTTATATCCCAAAACAGATCATAGCATGCAGCACCAGCTTACCAAGTCCTCTGGTTGGGAGCACTGGTCTGGTCCCTCACTCTGTTAGCAAACACAAACTATTATCATCACACAAAAAAATAAAAAAAGGCACTTTATGAGTGGTTGGTTGATTATTTTTCTACTTCCTGTTTACCTTGATGTTACTGAACTTCATTCCACAGCGATACGTTGCTGCTAGGGAAGCAGTAAGTTGGATCTCCTTTGTCAGCTGACGCCACTTCCTACAGTCCGGTTTGGTACATTGAACCTGAATGAGAACATTTCAAAAAGAACATTTCTGTATTTGTGACATCGAGGACTTAAAATAACCACATGCAGCTGTTTAACAGGAACCAGAAAAGCTGCCTGTTCTTACCCAGAAAGGCAGCTGTTGATCTGCCATGAACGCCTTGAGACTGGGCTCACTTTTTCCATTACTAGTCCACACCTTCTTCCACGCAGCAAAAGTCTCATAGCCGTCTTTGTGACTAGCATTGGAAAAAAGAAAAAATGATCATACATATTTTAATTACCCAGGAGGAAAAGAGTGGGCATGCTGCTACAGTATATTTCTATGCTGGACACCTCAAAAAAACACTTTAATATCTATAAATTTACAATATATAAAAACTACTGTTTTGAGGTTGTGTGCAAGGTTGCTCTGGTAATATTTCTTTTACCTTCTGTAGTAGTGATCAAAACATTCGTTGCAAAAATGCTCGCCACATGACAGATGATACCAGCGAGATGTGTAACCGTTTTTAGCACACCTGAGAAGAGACAGACGGGTCAAAACACGCTGATAATGACCATCACATGCATCTGTGTCTACAAAGAAGTGATAAAAGTAAGGTTGTGATTTTCTATTCTGAATTCTACCTTTCAGATGCACTCGCGAAACAAACAGGGTACGTAGCAGAACATCCAGCCTTCTCGCACTTCCTGTACTTCTTCTCGGACTGGTCATCTTCCTCCTCTGTGTCTGTAGCTTTTCTTTTGCTCTGGAAACCAGAGGAGAGGGTCATTGCCAAACTAAACCTCATTTATAGAGTACTTTATAAATATATTTTATTTATAGGGATGCACCGATCTGATCGGGTACCAGTAACGACACGACTGAAACTCAATAAATACAGTTTCTTTGTAAAGGTTAAATTTGGTGTTTCCACAACGAGTTACATTCATTCAGTCACAATGGGCTCCTGACTCAGTTTTTAATGCTACAGCAATTCTTGGCCTCATCATAACTTATATTAAAATTATTCCAAGTATGAAGAATAATACAGACTTTAAACCTGGTATTGGATTGGTACTCTGAATTTGCAGACACTTTGAGTTGGGGTATCCGAATTGGTGGCAGGAGAGAAAAAGTTGGATCTGTGCATCTCTGATTTAAACACAACACATTTGATTCAATGTGCTGTACAGTGCTGACAGACACTGAGCGAAAAAGAGAAAAGAAGATGGAAAAATAAAGTACAAATCATATGTTTTATGATCTCACACACAGAGACATCAAACTAAAACAGAGACAGAGAGAGCAAATAGCTCCAGGCCAAAGGTTGGGTTTATATGAATATCTAATATATGATGTTTATATATGAAGCATATCAACTTTTGTTAGTATTCTAACTCATTGTACCCTGAAATTAGTTACAAAAGTCTCTGAAAGCTCTTAAAAAATAAGCACCTGTATACTTCTACTTCAGAGGAAAACATTGTACATTTACCTGACAGATAAATGTGACTGGCTATGCTGCAGATTCAAATAATAACAAATAAAATATGATGCATTATTATTGGTTAAACTATCCATCCTTACAGAAGAGTTCAAAGCTCCACCTTGAAAACAAGACACTTTAAGTCCATTGTGCTGTTAACACCTCACTTTCATTCTTCACTACTTCACTTCTTCTACCAAAACCAATAATCCCAGTTAGAGAAAGGGTTTAAATAAAGCATGACAGGTTGTCTGGGGCCCTCAAACCCCTAATTTGGTTTTGCAAAGGTGTGAAGTGTGCAAGTAGTGCTGAGATTAATACTGAATGATTAAAAATGTGACAAGTTACTTTATTTGAATTCAGTAGGTTTTTTAGGGAAAGAGGGGTTACATGAGGTATGGCTGTGCTCAGCAGGGAGACAGCTTGGACATGCTGCAGGTTACCTGTCCAGGTGGAGGGTTGTTGGTGCGCTTCACACGGACATTTATCTGCCTTCCTGAGGAGCGCAGGGTCTGTCCGTCCCCCGGTGACTCCCCGGAGCTCCTCTTCTTGGCTCTCCGGGCACCAGAGGCATTCCCAGAATAGTCTAAACATCAGTGACCACATTATATATCTCTAACAGTCTCTCACAGACAAATGCAGTGCAGCTCGGTTGTCAAATGGGGCCTTTGTTGTGACTGGTGGCTCTGTATAATAGACAACATTATGCTCAAATGCAACTAAAACAACGTAGCTAACTACAGACTGGTAAAAGTAAATGACACACAGGTGAATTAGCAGGTAAAAACAGACACACATTGGACAAATGCACACAGCAGAGGGGCTGTTTAAACACTGTGAGCCTGTCACGTTTAGCATGCAAGTGTTAGCGAGCAGCTGCAGCGTAATGAGCACTGACCTGCATCCGAGAGCATGGCACTCCGCGGCGTTTCTTTAAATACCGCGATTTATGGACGTTTTCACGAGTTTGTTTGGCGGTTTTGTAATAATAAAACCCGTCTCTCTTTTATTGTTGTGGTGGAGGGGAGGGGATCAATGCGTTGTTGTTGCCAGAATACCACTTCCTGTGTTTAAAGAGGAAATGGGTGCATTATTTCCCCTAGGACGGCAACATTTTGACCCGCCCTACTCAGCTGCTGATTGGCTTACTCTGATATTCCTACACTCACTCTAACCAATCAAACTCCTCAGGGTTAAACCTAACCAATCCAATCAACGAAAGGCAAGGAGTACTAGCCAATCAGAGCCAGAGTAGGGCGGGTCATAACTTCGCCATCCTAGGAAAAAAATTGACTAGGTTATAAGGTTTGCACTGAGCTGCTCTCCGTACTACACGGTAACCATAGCAACGGTTGTACGCCGGCAACATAAAAGGAGTAAAGAGTGAGATCATCGATACCTTTAGACGATTTTCACGGATATTTGACACGAAGAACAACTTTAATTAAGGTTAAGTTTTCTTTTGGGATAGCAAGTTGTCATTAGCTTACAAATACCGCAGTAACATAGTAAACTTGGGACTTATTTGTGATGTTTTAAACGATGTAAATGATCTAAAAGTGACATATCTACAACTGCGGCAGTTGAAGCAAGAAGTTTTTCTCGAAAATTTGCAAAATGGATTCAGGTAAAGTTGTGCACAGAGGAAAACCAGACATCCATGTAATCAGATCAAGAGCATCAGGCAAGACTCAGCATATTCAGGAGGTAAAGAGTTTGTTTTTTAAGTCACATACTTATTATACTGCTGTGGTGTCTCCTGATTTAGTATAATTAATGAGTGCAGACAGCTAATCTTCTTTGTTGAGAGATTCAGCAAGTTATCAGCACCTTTGTATACAACTTGTGTCTAAAAAATACACCAGGAGGAACTAAAGGCTGTAATATTGAAAAAGAGATATATTCACATATTGAAGAAATGTAGAAGAAATGTATTGTTTGATATGGAGAAGAAAGACCGGGACAGCAATCCTAATTGACTTTTTTTATTTGCCACAATTACACACATTTACTATGTTGTTTTTTTAATTGTTTGATATGGACAAAGTTTGGCTTTTTTGCCTTAAATTCTTGATTCATGAATACAGAATTTGGTCATAAATAGTAAATAAATTAAATAAAGCTGAGAGCAGAGATTCCTGTCATATTCAGTGAATCCAAATAATACACTTTTCCAAAGTAACATAAAGTGTTCAGCAATAAATCATGACATTTTACTTACTCTTACGTTTAAGATAATATAAGATATTCCTTTATTTGTGCAGGCAAGACCAAAATAAATGTACCAGCGTTTCTCTGAGCTCCAAACATAAAGAATAACTTACATCAGTGTCCCTCTTGAGTTTCTCTAAATTATAATAATAATCAGTTGGATAAAAGCCTGTGAAGCATCTTCAAATATATCTATTCATACTTTATTAAACAAAACTCATTCAGCAATAGCCAAACTCTTTCCTAACAAATATGGGTGGCAGTGGGGACCAAATGTCATGTTTTAAATAAGTATTTTCTAATAGGTATGGCCTGTGTTTTCTCAACAGGTCAGTGCTAAAAGTCTTGAACTCAACAAGGTGATTCGTCTTCTTAAAGATCCTTTAACAGTAAGTTAAAACTATAATATCATCAGACCTTTATTGTATGTTCAGTTTTAAGTTTAATCTATTTTAACCTAGTTTTTCACTCCAACTTTTAATAAACCTTTTCTCTTATCCTCTCTTATTTTACTTATTTATTTAATCATTTTTAAAAATCTATTTAATTATTTATTTTTACTTCTTTTATTTCAATTTTTAAACATTTTTATCATTTTTATTTTCTCTTAATTAAATCTCTCTAATTAAATTTTGTCTTTAATTAGATCTTTGTTTTTATTCCTTTTCTTTATGTTGTCACTTGTTCTGTCTTATTATCAGCTTGTCAATCAACTAACTCTAAAGCACTTCGAACTATGCTAGTCTGTATGAAAGGTGCCATATAAATAAAGTTTGATTATGTTATGTGTAATTATGCCGAATAGTCTGTTTTTTTCTTCAAGACAAACCTGAAGGAGCGACATCTTTTTGTGCTGAAGAAACTACTGAAGAGAAGCCAAAATGGATTTGTATCTTTTCTGGTGAATGTAGTCGACCAATATGCAGGTCGACTACCCCCCCCCCCCCACACACACACACACACACCCCCACACACACACCCCCCTTTTTACAAAATAATGTCTCTCTGGTGTCACACACTGCAGCAGATTGTCAGATTTTCCTCATTATCGTCCCCTGGTGCTGTGATGGAAATAGATTCTGCACTTATTCAAACCTGAACACACAGCCAAACATGACTCCCAGGGCTCTAATTTACTGCTGGATTGCTGAGTCTGTCAGCATTTTCCCCCGCTCAGAAATAACCTCAGTCATTATGACGGATCTTTGCCTCATCACTCCCCCTTCCCTCGCTTTGATTTATCTCTTTAAGAGTGAACGCCAAAATGTTTAAACTTCTTAACCTATTTCAAGCTGTTGAGGGAGCTCGCGGGCGTCGCCAAAATCCTCAACATCTGTGCTGAGAAAGTGAAGGATCATCATGAATATGTGCCCGTTTTGTGTGAGGCACTTAAAATTTGTAGGTAAGGGCTTCAAATATTTCAATTATGCAAAGAAAATCCTTTTTTTTTTCTTGTGACATCATCTGATTATTATTGTGTTGCTCTGCTTTCATCTCAGGTTTCCCTTCCTGAAGGAGAAGGCGTCTGATGAGCTGAACTATACTCAGGACGTCACAGAGTTCCTCGGTCACATGGGTACACAAATCACTCATTAAAGATTTTCTTTTTTTGTAACGCAAGACAATGTTGCTTCTATTTCTAGTTTTATTTTGTATTTTTTATTTTCGTTAAACTTTTAAAATACGTTTTTAATTTTTTAAGCAGGCGTTGCTTTGAGAAGTGACTCTGACAGATGTCTTTGTGTTGGCAGGGCGTCTGATGAGGGTGTCAGATGCTGACGTGAGGCAGCAGTTAGTTGAATCTGTGAAATCGTTCTACAGCTGTGTGGCTCCTAAACAACTGCTCGATGGTACGGACCGTCCCACCAAACCAAAGCCTTGGACTTTCCACTCTGACAACCGATTTTCTAGACTTTCACTAAGTGAGGCTCTCTCTCTCATGGCTTCTGTGGTGTCGTAGCTCAGTTTTTCTTTTCTTTTCTTTTTCGTTTGTTTTCTTTTGTTTTCTTTTCTTGAGTTTAACTGATACATAGTCATAAAGCTGATCCTACTAACTAATATTGGCTTAAAATTATTTGTAAATATGATTGTTAATGTCATGCTTTATGCATCTTTGTGACACACTTTTGTGTGCATAAAAATGTAATATTGGCAACATATACAGATACTTGCACTGGTTCCAGAAAATCCACCATCAGTTAAGCTCACATTTTGATATCTTTTGTATTTATTTTCCTTCATATTTTCATTATTTCTTTCAATGAAAACTCTTATTCCTCTTATCTTGTGGCCTAAGTTTGAATAATAATTCAATTAGCTAACTTTTTCTTTCCTTTTATTACTGGTGTATCACTTTAGTTATCTGTGTTGTTCTTGTTCCCCTCATTTTCTCTTAAGAGGCACTTTGGTTCATTCTTACTGGGTTTGTATCTTTATTTTCTTCTTGTGTTATCTTTTATTTGTTTTATTTCTTTCTTACAGTTAACATTTTCTATTTTGCTATATATAGTATTTCTACACTCTCTTTCTGCAGGGCTCCAGCCGACCTCTCCGGGCTACAGGCTGCAGCTGCTGGAGCGCAGTGACCTGGTTCAGACGCTGCTCCTCTCCATGGCCGCTGTGGAGAACCAGCCCGCCATCAAGCTGCAGCTCCTGCAGACACTTCAGATCCTCTCCAGCTCCTCCGGTCAGTAACTGTTTTTATTCTGGATCCACGGAGGAGAAGGAAGGAGGGGATCAGTCAGACATGTCAATCCAACAGATGACCTCCTTCATTAGATAAAGTAGCCGGCCCTCAAGAGCATAAATCACCTCATTATCAAATAACAATCAGGCACACAATCAAAACAGTGATTTTAAGTGTCCTTGTGTCAATGTCAGCAGGTCAATGGGTTGTTTTTACATTAATCACATCTCTTTAATTGTATTTCATTGTACAAGCACAGATATGAACTGTGCGTTAATGCTGAGAGCACAGGGAGCAGAGACCATCTGTCTCCACATGAACGAACACGACCCGTCCGGTCAGGTCTTGTTCCGCTCCTCAGAGATCCTCTGGAACCTGCTGGAGAGAGGCAGCAAGGACGAGGTCACCGCTCAGCTCAGCACCATCGAGTGTGTCGTGTATGTGTCTCACGTGGTTTTAAGATGATTTCAAATGTGGCTGATGAAAGTAATGTGGTAGCTTAAATCTTAAGTAAGGACATCATGCTCGAATGTAGACCTCTTATACTCAGATTTTATGGTGAGCACAGAGAAACTTTCCTCCTTCTGAAGATAAATGTCAAAACAGCCTTCTGGTGTCGAACTCTGCACATACATCTTTCTGTACAGTGAAGCTCAAACATCCAAGTGAAATAAGAAAAAGAAACACATTTTTTTAAATTCCTATTTTCATTCATTTATTTCTCAAATTAAAGAAATTAAATGCAGATTATTCCATTTTTGGGAACTAATTCTGACATTTATGTGATCTTAAAATGTAAATTTCCTTATTTTTATTAATAAGCATTTCCAAAACATATTAACTTTAAAGGAGTACACTACCAACTTTATACACAAAGTTCTGTTTACTTGTCATAAGGAGTACAACTTAGCCTAAAAACACTGACAAATATATATACAGTATATATAAAATATATATGATGTCATCGGGGTTATCTTGGACTGGGCTGCGATAAAGCCTGAGATATAAATTGGAGGTTTAAAGAAGTGGATCGTTTTAAAGGCAGGGAGGGTCTAATGAAAGTTGCAGGCTAGTTGCATTATGGGAATTGTAGGATCCAGTGTTTTTGGAGCTTGATCCATACTTGGGACTAAAAATCCAGATGACTTACGCTCTGCTGCATCAATTGCAATCATTCTTTAAAGAAAATGTGCCACTTGTGAGCCCCTCAACACTAAATCACTGGATTATCCCTTTAAGACCTTTCTTCAGTCAAGAACAAATGACCTTCCATCTTTTAAAGACATTGTTTAATCATCCTGTGCTCTAATTTTGAACAAATGGATATTAAATCTCTCACTTTCTTGTATCTCAGCTCTCTGAAAGAAGCGTTTTTTCACCAGCTGCTGAACAGTTTCCGACATTCTGACGTCCAACTCAGAAATGATCTGCTTGTGATCACAACTCTCATCGCCGAAAATCCCAACCCTCTGCTCATTGTGAGTACAGGACGGGGAATAAAATGATGAAATATTGATATAATCTTACAAATGTATAATGGAAACATTGTGTAAATAATATTTTTAATTATATAATTTCTCAGTATGTTATAAACTGTGTAAAATGTGTCGCTACAGTTTGTTTGACATCATGTTTGTGATTTTCAGGAAAGCTTATTTGCCAAACAGCTCATGCCTTTCATCACATTTCCAGAGTGTAAGACGACTCTTTTCTCATATATTTTAGTTTAGTTTTTACATTTGAATTATTACGAATACTATAACGGAAGCTTTCATGATAACAACTTTTCTTCATTTATTTTTCAGTGAAAAGTCACAACTCTTTAGTCCACAACTTTAAGCTCACCTACAATAATGAAGACTTGAAGATGAAGAAGCTACTTTTGAATCTGTTGGTTTTAATGTCAAGAGACATCGCCGCTCTTCAGGTCAGTCACAGTGATTATTTGAATGTTTGTAAGTGAATAAATGTAGTGATAAGACTAAATGTGGCATTTCTTAAACACTATATGGTTTCCTCTCCTAGCTTTATAAAGAGGAAGGAGTAATGCTGGCTCTGCTGACACTCATAAAGCCGCCTGCTGCCTCTGCTGAGCGCAGGCCAGGTTTGCTTCACTGGTCCTCCATCCAGCAGGAGGAGCTCCAGCTGCAGGCGCTGGCTGTCCTCGCCACCGTCGCTCCTCTCATGGTGGACGATTACGTGTTGTGTCAGGGTAACGCGTGTATGCTGCTCCTGTTGGACTGGTGTGTCGGGCAAGGTGAGAGAGCAGTAAGGATGGGAGGGTAAAGACCTGTATCTGAAAGGTCAAAGGTCGAACTGCAACAATGATGTGTTCTACCAGAGTGCCCTTGAGCAAAATACTAAGTCCCTGCTGACACTGTGGATCATGTCAACCCCAAAAAACAAAAAAATAGATAAAATGTATTCTTTAATAAACAATTCAAGAGTAAATTATTATCCTTCGTCCTTTATTTCAGATGCTTACTTTGGTCAGGGCAACAGCTTTCATGGCACTGGAGGGAGAGGCAGTAAGAAGGCTCACATGCGGCACTGCATCAGAGTGTTGAGAGCTGTGACGTCTCTGGGTGACGAGTCAGTCAACCAGGATCTGTGTGATCAAGGAACCATCAACCAGCTGCTGGGTACCTTTAATGAAAACTTGACTTACTGACTGTGTGTGGTGTTCAGAATCAGCAGGAACTCTTCATATGACTTCATACTGTTAGTGTATACAGTCTAATCAGACCTGTTTGGTTTTCTCAGGGATTTTGATGCAGATGGAAGCGAGTCCTGACGAGGAGGATGCCGTCACCCTGGAGATAAAGTCAGATATTCAGCTGATCCTTTCAGTGCTGTGCGAGACCGACATGCACAGAAAGGTACAGAGAAGCTGAGATAATGACCCTGATAGCCTGTACTGTAACAATTTATCTTCATCACACATATGAATATTAATCCTTCATCTGTTCAGTTTGGACCTCTGAATTCTATTACAATCTCCTTTCTGAATGTACGTGTATCTCAGACAGAAGCCATCTCATCTCATGTTCAGATCAGTCTCTAAACATACAGTGACTGTGTTGAACAGGAGCTGTTTGGATCAGAGGGAGTTGAGATGGTCGTTCACTTCCTGAAGAAAGGCTCCAACAAGTTTTACAGCGGCCTGGGACACAACAAGCTCATCCTGTCCACTGTGGACTGTGTGTGGTCAGTTCAGCTAAACCACAACTTACTTAGATTAGATTAACTGTCTGACGGATTTGATTAATATCATACATTTAGATGAAACATATCAACAAAGACCTCAGTTACACTTGCCATATCCATGTCAGCCTACATCTATCAGTGTGTCTCTGTTACACATCTTTCCAGTGGAGGATTCAGACACTCAGTTAAATCAGCTTCAAGATGTCTTACTTGCTACTTATCAACTGTTGAGGTTATGTCCTTTTCTATAGCTTGTCCAAAATCACTCCTTCATTCACTCATCCACTACTCCTTGTATAAAACACACTCAGTAGTTTACTCTATAATGAGAATTCACTCATTGAATCATAAATTTGCATCATCACTTGACATCCAGACAAGCACTCACACTGCAGAGAAAGTTTCAGTCAGAATGTTTTGTGTCTCGTCAGGTCTTGTATTGTCGGCTGCTACACCACAGAGGATTTCTTTTTGGCTAAGGAGGGGTTGTTTCTTCTGCTCGACTTACTTGGTGTAAGCAGCTGATTTCCACCGACTGAAAGTCATCTTAAGTCACTGTTTTGGTTTAAAAAGTGTCATACTTTATTCTCCATGTGTATGCTGCATCTCTCTCTCTCTCTCAGTCGAGCCCAAGATGTGTGCACGGCATCGTCCTCGCCACCATGCTGGAATTATGCGACAACTCCAACACTGTGTCTCACATCCTGAGCTGGAGGGACGGAGACGGTCAGACGGCTCCAAGACTCCTGCTGCAGCTGTGGAGGGAGGAGGAGGCAGAGCTGGGCGTCAGTCGAAGCCGAAACGGAGAGATCGCAGGTCAGTCTGCAGCTAAAGATTTTACACAATGAGCCAAGAACAAGATCATGAGGAACTTTTTCTGCTTGGAAGTACATTAACATTTTCTGTTTTGGGCACTAATACTTACAACAGAGCATCAGATCAAGTAAAAAGATTTTTCCTGTGTTTAATGTAACATCAGTGCATGAGAGTAAATGCAAATTTGATAATTAACAAACGTTTCAGGCTGTAGCAGGTGGAGGACAAAGTGTTCACCTTAGTGGATTGGACCCAACACACATTAGAAAAATACATAAAATTATAGATTACCTGTAGGATGGATGTATTTAGAAACAGTAAATAAAGACCAAAGGGAATTGATCCAGATCCATCTCTGTCAAAATCGAAAAGTTTTAAAGCTGCACTGCTCCTCTTTTCTTCCCCTCTCTTCTCATATCTTCCAGTCTTAATTTTTCTTCTTTTTCCACCTCTGACCTTAAGATCCCAAGAGGCCGACCCTCAGTCCTCACCAGCAGGAGGAATCCCAGCTGTCGTTTCCTGCTAGTGTGGCAAGTGCATCAGTGCTGGAGATGGCAGAGAACCTGCGGTCAAAGATTTACTCTATCTTCTGCAAACTTGGTAAAGCTTCGCCTGAAGAATCAGACCAGACTGTGTTCAAACTTTACTTAACAAGAAACACCTATTTCAGATCAAGTAGTAAATACAGTATCCCTTATTTAAACAACACATCTGCACCCATAACTGTGCCGTTTTTTAAAAACCATGTAGCCTAAAATCTGTAGATTTACTAAAACCTAACTTTCACTGATAAAACATGTACATCAATTAATGTGATTCATGATCATTTAATTAATCTTTAATTTGATCTGCTGTCAAATTTGATCATTTGTTACTTTTGCAGGTTTTCAGGATCTACCCGGGTTGAGGACAAAAGATTATGTGACATTGAGCATTGTCAAAAGATATCTGGACTTCAAGGTAAAAATGTAGCTGTTCGTTGAGTTAAAAGCTTGTCAGTGATGAAATGAGATTTTTTTTTTCTTATAAAGCTGCTGTGTGTTGAATTTGAAAATACTCTACTTTGGTGCCTCTCAGTGGAAGTATGACAAAAAGACGCGAGGACACTGAGATAAATAACAGAGTCATCAGAATAATCACAAAAATGCAAAAAGGAGTCAAATACAGATACAACAGATCCAAATATGGGACCAAAATGTTCATGGTTGCAGATTTACACTCTAAAATCCTCAACAAATCATTTACAAATGTGATCAAATTGGAAAGACGTCACAGTTTCAGATGATTAAAAAAGAAAAACTGGAACATCCATCATGTCATGTGGCTGTAGGTCGGAGAGGTGTGGGACGAGATCAGCAGGGAGCTGAGCGTGGACGGCGTGAGGCCAGTCACCCCTGATGAGGAGGCTCTGAGCAGCGTGTGTAAGATCACAGAGGACACGGCAACGAGGGTCGCCAAGGAGCAAAGCAGCATCCTGGAGCAACTAGAGAAGACAGAAATCAGCGAGGAGGAGCTCATGTACACAGAGGTGCTGAGATTTTAGTGCTGTCTCTGGGTGCTTTCTACTATTTATCTACCAGATCAGATCAGTGGATATTTTCACTGACAGTAGTTTAAACTAGACTTAAATTGATTAATATAGGCTCAGCAGATGCCTTTTTTTCATAAACTATCTGTTTTTGTGTCTTTGTAACG
Source organism: Scomber scombrus (assembly GCF_963691925.1). Classification (NCBI taxonomy): domain Eukaryota; kingdom Metazoa; phylum Chordata; class Actinopteri; order Scombriformes; family Scombridae; genus Scomber; species Scomber scombrus. The sequence continues at coordinate 10,949,664 of NC_084985.1, forward strand.
CAGATAAAGTCTCACTGGAAGCAAAAGGAGCTCACAGCTAAGTCATGGGACCATTACGTCACCAAGACCTCAAACTACGAGATCCTGAAGGTTTAATCTTCTTCTTACATCCTCAGATATATAAACCAAATCATCCTTCCCCTCAGAGAATTTGAAGAATTTTAACAACTGTCATTTTTATTCTGTCTTTTCTTGTATACAGGAAGTAAAAGCACAGAGGGAGAAATATATTGAGTCATCCAGAAACAAGTCAAAGCATAAAGACGCCGCCCTTCATCCTGCAGAGGTTTTCTCACAAACACATAATCTACTTTAACAGATTTTATGAGTGTTACACTGCACACAGTCAGTCATTTGGCCACAAAGGAAAAAAACCTGCTGTTTTTTCAGCAAGCTGGATGAATCTGTTTTCTGAGAATAAGAACATTTAGACTTTTTGTCTTTAATTATAATTATAAAAGTAATCATATAATCAGCAGTATGGTGAAATCCTCGTATAGCTGCAATTATATCAAATGTATCTACAAATTAGCTCATGTTAAAGACAAATGCAGAAGAACAATGAGACATACATTGATTTTATTGGTTGATGATTATTGATGTTTATTCATGTTCTCGTGTTGCTGTGCATTTCAGCAGTTCATCGGGCAGGTTCTGGCTGTGGAGAGCACGGACGCTGAGGGGCCTGCAGGAGTAAAGCTGACGCTGGCCAGAACTCACATCAAGACAGCCGCTGAGGAAGAAATACAACCCACAACACGAGCGCCCGAATACTTCAGCACTGTGTCTGTAAAAGACTGACGGCAGGAAAGATACATGAATGAAATTCCTTATTTAATTGATGTACCTTTATTTTGTATATTTATACTTAATGAACATCAGTAAGAGACCAAACTTTATTCTGGATGTACATGTTTATTGTGAATCGTCGTTTATTTCTTATAGATATACTGAAGTGACTTTGGCAACAAATGCAGACATGAGGTCACTAGATGTGCACAATCAGCACCTTGTAGTCTAGCACAAACACACACACACACACACACACACACACACACACACACCACAGCTGCAGTACACTAGTTGCCTTAACATGTTTTATTCAAATGTCTGATGCACAGAATGGTTAAAATGTATTTATAGTGAACAAATGAAATAGCAGAAAAGTAATGTGTATTTTATTTCAGATGAGGTTTTAATACAAGAAAAGTTTAAATATATATCATTTTATTTGTAAGCAAAAATGCACCCCTGCTTCACGTATTCACGTCTATTTTTCACAATATTCTGATTAAACATATAATCACAAAGGCTAAAGTCGTTTCCATCATTCATTTTCCGTTATGTTCCTTTTATATAACCCTAACACAAGCAGAGAGGTCCTGAACAGTCACTGTAGCATCACGATAACTGAGGCCTTACGTAACATCAGAGTTACAACTACACTAAATTACTTATGTTAAAAAAAATGGAGGTCTAATCGTGTCCAGTAGAGGATAAAGGTTCTTATCAAAGCTTGTACAGTATTTGGCAGTTGCGTGTCTCACAGAGTTCATTTAGGACAGTTATAAAGTAATTTTCTCCTCAGTGTTTTGGGTTACATAATTCACTGCAGCACATTAACACACTTGTTCCTTCAAGCGTGCAACATGCTGCAAAGAGCCACTTCTTCTTCTTCTCTCTCTCTCTGCTCTCAACACATTTTACTGGCTGGATGACCAAATTATCTCTGACAGGCAGACCGGGTGCTTTTCATGCACCATTGTGAATGAATGTGAGTGTGTGTATGTATGTGTATGTGTGTGTGTGTGTATATGTGTGAGTTGAGCCCGTCAGACTGGACTGGGATGTTCACACTGTACAAAAGAGCCGGGGACACACAGGAGCCTCTTCAGTCACTGTTTGTTCAGGCTGCTGAGCGGCTTCACATGCTGTTGGTCTGCGGCCGCTGAGCTGCTGCAGCCGTCGATGAAGGCGAGCGTCCCGCTGCTGCTGATGCTGCTTTTGGATCTGATGTTGATCGACTCCTGTTGACTTCAAACTGTGAGACACACTTTGTTTTAAATTCAGTCTAGTTGTCGTAGAAACTCCTCGATTCATTTGTACTTATAAGTTATTTCTACTTTTTAAACATTTCATAAATTGAAATAATCATTTTCAGACTTCGACTGTGAAACCAGATATCATTCTTTCATCAACTTTAGCTTCATGTGTGCCAAATTGTAACAACTTAAAGTCCCAGATTTGTGTTTTGTTTTAAAATATAATTATGGTTGTGATATCAGGTGGAAAAACAAATATAACAGATCATAAAAGGACAAAAACAGTATTTTAATGTATTTCTTTAGTCGTCACAGTGGCTTCAACACATAAAGTTCAGTTGTCAGAAAAGGATGTTAGAGTATTTAATAATCAGTGAGATGGCTTGTGAAGAGAAGAGCTTATGATAGTTTAAAAAGTGTCTGTTTTTAAAAGGATGAAAAACTGTTAATTATATTATCTGTATTTTTATGTGTCTCTAAAAGCATAGTACTTACAACACTGATGATATAGTTCTCTTTAATGTAGCTTAATTGTTCCTGATGATCTTTTTCAAGACAACTAGTTTTCATTATTTGAAGTTTTGAGAGAAATGTATGAGATAATACATAGGTAAACAAGTTCTTAACAAATAAATGAGAAAATCTAATCTCCTCTTTTCATTGTGAGATTATGACCTCTTCATAATTTATAAAATCATTCAAATAAAAAGCAGACGGCTCATTAAAGTATACAACTTGTGACAAAGGGTAAAAATAGGTTCATGCTTGTTTTGTCTGTTTTTCCAGAGACAAATTTAACCAAATTAGAGAAGTGAACCTACAAATAGATCAGAGCTGAAATCTTGAATAGTGTTGGTTGTTTTTCTCCCTCTGCAGGAAGGTCGTTGGCTCGTGTGAGAAGCTCAAGGAGCAGAAATGATCTTCAGACTGGGGAGACTGACGCCAGGATACTTCAGACTCCTGCAGGTCAGTGTCTGCTCGTCACTCTCAGTGATACCACAATTTATTTATTGATTAATCACAACTAATAAGAGCAGAAAACATTTGACTAGTTTTATCAAAATGAACTCTTCCTCTCTCACAGAAAGGATATATCCACTGATTTTGCATTAATACTCAACAAATATCATATAGAAACACTTTAGATTGAAGAATTACATCAATATACAACATATAAATTAATATTTTACAACGAGCTGACGGAGGTTATCTCAGGAGGTTACATTATATAACCTGCTCAGACTCATGCTGCACGTAAGAAGCACACATGACGTAGAAATGTTATGAAAATGATCATTTATCACATTAATTCAAATATTTTAAACTTTTATCTCAATTTATTTATTCATCAGCAACAGAAAAATAACTGATGTTGCAGTTCTTGTCATTTCACTGCTTGTTTTATTTATTGATATACAGTTTTTATAAAGTGTTGCATGTTAAAAATATTCTGAGAGCATCATTATTTTAGTTTTAGGCTTTTTTTTTTTACCATTTTGATGAAAACTGGTGCAGTCACAGTTTTTATCTCATCTTCAGGTCAGATCTTTGTTGATGTGTTGTTTTCTGTCATCGTCTCTTTTTAAAATGACCAGTAGGGAACGCCAAAGTCGGCATGGCTTATAAAAGCTGTATGAAGTTGAATGCTCCTTTTCTTTTCATACTGAAGTGAATGAAACAGGGACAGACTGAAGACGGTCAGAAACAGTGTCTTAATGTTGCAGATGAACAGAGACGAGACTGGTGTGACTCCACAAAAAGAGAAAACAACATACAATTCAGGCAAATGTATTTACTGTATATAGCACATTTCAACAACAAGGAAATTCAAAGTGCTTTATATAAAACATAAAATGCATCAGGACAGAATATAAAAGAAAAAAAACACATTTAAACATGATTAAAAGTGTTAAATTGGAAATTAAATTTAGCTAAAATAGGTAAAGACTCATAGAGAGTTACTATAAATCTTTATACTGAACTCAGCAAAATTATTCAGTTTAAGCACAAAAATTCATAATGTCCATCTCTAATGACTTCTTGGCTTAAGGATATGGCACTTAATTAAAAGCAAAATGTACTTAAAGTATCAAAAGTAAAAGTAGGCTACTCATTAGGCAAAATGGCCCAACGTACAGCGCTATATTTATAGTTAAGGTAAATCTAATTCTAACACCTTTTTTACTGTTGAACAGTCTAATGATCTACAACAACGCAAATATAACAAACTCACCATGTAAATATTGTTCTGGAAAGTAACTAGTTGTGAAATAAATCTGTTGAAGTTAAAAGTACAAAATATTCCCTTCTGAAAATGTAGTGGAGTAGGAATAGAAAGTAGAAAGTAGAACATAATGAAAATACAGTTACCTCAAAATTGTTTCCACACACAGAAATGTATGCCATCAGAATAATTACCCAAAAACCCTACACTTAGTGGTTTCAGTATTTAAAAAAGACCCTTGTTGTGTGTCCTCCTGTCTCCAGAGGCAGGTCTCAGGTGAGGTCCGGATGCAGCCGCAGAACAGCCTCATCGATCCCATCGCCATGACGATGGCCACAGTGGGGACATGCGTGTCTCTGTACAGCGCCAGGCAGATGGCAGAGAGGGTCCATCTGAAACAAGCAAACGTCTGAGGTCAAATACTCGGCAGCAGCAGTCAGAGCGGCTCTGAGGGCGACAGATTGTTTGTTTGTTTGTTTGTTTGTTTGTGGATGTCGGAGATGATCGTTGTCTGACGAGGTTCAGAGAGAGTTTGTGTGTTTGTCGTGTTGCTGGAAGGAAAGTGCCCCGGAAGGAAAATGTGAGTCATTGTTGAGTTCCCAGCAGGAAGTTTTTACAGGTTACACCTTTATTTTTTTCCCCTCAATGACCAGATTTATAAGCAAATACTGGTTCAGCAAGTCTCCAGCTTTAAGAAGGTGTATTTAATCAATGATTGTATTCTTACTGCTATAAATGAACATACCAGGCACTCTGTTCACAAGCTTTATAGTTGGACCTGTGTCACCATACAGTATTTCAGTGTTAGGCTCAATTTCAGACACTGTAACAAACCATTAAATTAGGTTTGTGTGATATTAATAATCACAGAAAGACTAATAAAATATGTAGAGAGGAAATATCTCATCATATATCAGTTTACTGTACTCGTGCACACACTTTTCCTTCAGTATTTATAAGTATTTCAGTTCTGTGGTAAGTTTTTAGCACCTTAATGTCTTGAACTCTGATTGTAAATCCTGAAGTAGCATCACAATAATTGAGTATTTATTATTTGTTTTTCATCAGAGCATCAGCTGTTTGCTAAATTATAACTTTTATTTCATGTTTACACTAGAAAATGTCACAGTAACACATTTGGTGATCTGATGTAATTCTCTAATAAAAATACCTTCAATGTTTTTGACGTTTGTGTGCAGACTGAGTGAATGCTGACGTTTTCAAAGTGCTCCTCGCAGCGTTAAAACAGCTCCGTGTCTGTCGGGCTTCATCCATGTGGAAAAGTTAGGTGGGAAACAGAAAGTGTCGGGCGACTGCACAGTCTGTATGGAGCGATTCATGTGAATGAAACTCAGACGTGGGAAGTTTTTACTCTGACATGAATGAGATGCCGCAGTCAAACTAAACATGGTCTTTAACATCAGAGGGAACATTCACAAAATAGTCTGACTAAATGTTTATAGCAGCAGTATGTCACAGTTTATTTGGAGTTTAAATTCCTACTCTAAGGCTCTAAGGCCAATGCTTTTATTGTCATTGAACAGCAGTACAACACAATTGTGTGTCCCCTGTGGCTGATACAGAGAGCCAGATTATAATTAATTGGAGGCTCGTCCATTTACAATCAAAAACTAACAGCCTCTGTTAGTTTTTGGATTTATGCCTCTTTTAGCCCCCGTTAGCTAGACAGCAGTGAGAGGAGGAGATGTGACGCTGTGGGAAACAGACACAGCTGTTGGTTTTACTAATTCTTCTCTGCTGGAGCCCGAAAGAGATGAAGAGGATGTGTGAGCTGTGAGCGGTTAGTTTATTCTGAACTAATCTTTAACTGAAAACTATTTCAGATAACAGTTTATGTCAGAGTGGCACCAACAGGATTTAAATGACTTTGTGGTCATCAGAGTGACAGTGGAGGCCAGCAGAGTTGATAAATTGTTGGGTATAAAAGTTGAGAGGAGTGAGAGGCCAATAACAGACTTTGATTTATGCTTTTAAGCCACAAATCTGCCGCAGCTCAGGTGCCTGAATCATTGATGAAGGAAATCTAGATATTGATTCTCCATGCAGGAAAATTACATCCCGTAAAATAAATGCAATGATTCATGACACTGGAGAGCAGAGGGACTCTTTCAGGCTGCTGGTTGACGCAGATGTATCCTCTCTGGATAAAAGGTGCTAAGATATTCTTGTGATGATTCACAGAGTTAGGAAATGTTCAATACATGTGAAAGGAATGACACCATTTGACAGCACAGAGGTATTAGATTAAGGTATTAGATTATTATATACATTTTTTATTCTTTGCCCAAGATGTTGATTGTTCTGTCTCAATTGTGTAGAATTGTAAATAATCTAAAATGTAAATGTAAATCACAAAATAAATATGTGGATATATATCTGTGCATACATGTAGTGTGGAGGTCAGTTTCGTCCTCCACTCCAGCAGATGTCACTTTAACTTTTGGCTTTGGATGAGCTGCTTGAAAAGTAGAGAGAAAAAGCAAGAGAGCGCTTTCTGCCTGGTGGATGGTGCCGCTATACGCAAGTTCACGGTTTGTGGAGAAGACATCAGGCTCTGACAACAACTCATCAATGATTTAAATCATCTCAGGCCAGATACGAAGCGTGATGCTATTTTTAAATCACCATCCACCGATGACAGGAGCTTGTTTGTTTGCCCACGCACCATAAACCTCCGTTTGTTGATTTATAACTATGCGTAATTTAAAGATTATTGGGAATTCTGTGCGTAAAAGTACGCGCTCCGCCGCGGCGCACAGCGCTCACTTCCCTTGCTATCTTCATCTTCATCTTCATCGGATCTAGAGCTGAGCAGGAGCAGCTGAGCAGGAGCAGCTCAGCCGTGAAAACCCATCTGAAAATGGCTGTGTTCCGTCCCGGCCGGAGCTCCGGTCTGCGTCTAACGGGGTTAATGTGCGTTTTATTGCTCATTTTCGTCACTGTTGCCTCCGCGAGTCGTGATGTTGCTTCCGGAAACAACGAGTCGTGCAAAAATTCAGGGAAACAAGGGGACCCCCATCACAAAACTAACTCCAGCTCTCACAAAAAGGCTTTCCCAGTCCTGTCCTTCAACTTCGAACACGTCAGGAAGCCCTTTGAGATCTCTCTCTGGATCCTACTCGCCCTGCTGATGAAACTTGGTGAGTGGCACATCACTCAAATTACAGGCTGCCAAAAACACTGCCCAATCTGACACAAGTGAGGGAGTGTCTTATATTTAATTGTGAGTATTGGTCATTCAGGCTGAAGGCCCTCTGAACTGCATTTTATGGTCTTCTCAGGTCAGTTTGGAGTCTCATGCGGCCAGCTTTTAAATGTTTTAAAAATAGTTGATCTGAACATTTTCTATAAGTGCAGTTCAAAATGTTTTACATTGACGCAGATAGAAACGATGACGAGAGGCCCCAAAAAGAGTCTAATTAATTGACAAAAATTAACAAAAATAATAAATACAAACAGTAGTGATTAAGATCATGACTGAGAATGCTAAACTGACTGAGTGAACACTGCAGCCAATGACTGTTTTCCTTTATTTATCTGTTTGTTTGTTTTTTAGATTAATCAGTTAGTACCCTAAAAATAGTGAAAACGCTTAGCTGATGTCTTCAGATGTCTTATGCTAGTCCAAAAAAAACTTACTATGACAGAAGACAAAGATGTCTTCAGATGTCTTATGCTAGTCCAAAAAAAACTTACTATGACAGAAGACAATGAAAACATTTTAAAAAACCTTTATTTGAGATGCTGAACTCCAGCAGCTCCAACCTGATTATAGAAACAACCAACTACCGCTGGCACAAACTGGTCTGAAAGCTTTTTAGCAGCAGCATCATTGTGCCAACAGTCTTTAATGAGACAAGAGATACCATGATAGATTTAGTAGTTGATTCGTCAATAATCTAAAAGTAATATTGTTTCATTTTTCAAGACAAATGCCAAACTCTTGATGGCTCCAACTTCTCAAAAGTGAAGATTTGCCATTTCCTTTTCCTTTCATGTATGACGGTTAAGTGAACATGTTAACATTTTGGACTCAAACAAAACCAGCAATATAAAGACATCACCGTTTTTCACAATATTTTTAAGGGTTTTTGCTCTGAAGACTTAAAGATTCATACTGGACCAGTGTTGGCTTCAAACTCGTTGTGATGTCACAAATCGTCATTGACACAAGCCGACGTCGGCCCAAGCTAAAAACTACCACTGTAAACAGAGTGTTCAGAGCAGTCTGAGGCTGCTGCTTTTTACTCACAGGGATTATTACTGCAAACATTTATCTCATTATTTGATACTTTGACCATGTTTATTATGAACATCCAACACTGTAACATCATATTTATGACGGAAAATAAAGAAAAGCATAATAGGTCCCCTTTAATGGAGGGGGTCTTTAAGGCTCATATTGTCTAACCACAGTCCTGCTGAAAGATGAGATATTGTTGACGATGTCAGAGTGCTAATAGTGTTTCCACTGAGTGCTCCAGAAATTTTCCGGTGCCAAACTTATTTAAGGATGGGCCTGCTGGTGAGAGCATCAGTCTGCCTGGAGCAGAGCAAATGTTGAAGGATTAGAGCTCGAGTGTGGCCTTCCAAGTGGGATTCAAAGCATCTGTTGTGACTGATGAAAGGTATCACATGCATCCCTGTGGAGATTTCCACTAATTCATCTCTTGCCTTTGACCTTTTTAGCTTTGACGTAGCTACACTTTTCATATGTCAGCTCTCTGACTGGCCACCAACCAAATTCTGTAAAATCGAACCTGAATTAACAATAATTTGTCATTTAATCATTTGGTCTCTAAAATGTCAGAAAATTGTGTAAAATAACCATCAAAAGCTCCCTGAAGCAGCTTTATTTGCTGTATTTTGTCCAACTACCTGCAACCAGAAAATAATGATTAATCTTTCATCAGTATGGTTGCAGGTTAATTTTCTGTAGATCAGCTAATTAATTTCAGCTCTAACTATATTTAATTCTATTTTCTGTCAATTTTAGCTCCTTGATGTTTATATTTGTATCATACTGTACAAATACTATAAAATCTGCTGTTATAAGTTGACATTTTTGCTTAAAATAAGCCATTGTGAAGACATTAAGCCATAAAAAGTATCAGAGCTGTGAATGTGAACTCCAGACACGCAGAAATATTAAAATCGTCAAGTCATGTTTGTTTTTTAAAAATCTGTAGTTGACTTAAGTGTTTCACAAGTTACAACACAAGGCACTACAGTAGAGACGGGGTGACATCAGTAGTAAATAGCACTAATAATAGAAATATAAGATGATATTAAAGTATATACACAAATGTAAAACATAAAAAATATTAAAATATATTTATAAAATAAATAAAAAAACATATACAGTCACAGTTACTGACTTTTGACTTTTTTGTTGTAATCTCAAAATCATGTTGGATGCCAAAACAGCGAGCAGTGATGCTGATTGGCTGCAGGGAGTCTCTCCCACGGTTTGTCGTTGGCCAAGTCTGCAGACTGAAACCGTCTGGCATGTTATCTGGAAGTCCAGCTGTTGCAACCGAGGGCCGATCCCGACTTCCTGTCATAATGCACTGCTCGATAACAAAAGGCCGCAATGTGCAGAGTCGCAGTGGAGAAGAGGGGGCGAGGAGTGGCTGCACACAAGATCACTGACTGCAGAAAACGTTTGTTACAGCAGCTGAGACCAAAGTCACATGATGGAAAAACTGAACGTCGAGGCCTCGTTCAGCTGAGAGATGACATGAACAAACGGGCCCAGTGTGAAACTTGCGAGAGCTGCTACAGAGCTCAGTTCAGCCCCGATCTGCTGCATCAGACTCCTGAATGCTCTATTATGGTTAATTTAGGACAGACGTTGAAAGATTTTATTGCTTTTCTGATCCGTTTTTATGGCTTTAATATTAGATTAGTCAGTGATGTTGTTTGGAAAGTGTCCATTTGGCTCATGAGACATTTTTTTATTGCTGATGATCAATCAATGGTTTGTGGCTGTGACCGCAACTAACAATTATTGATTAATCTGTTGATGGCTAATCTACTAGTCATTTGGTCTATAAATTGTCAGAAAATGGTGATCACTGTTTCTCAAGATGGTTTTCCTGTGTTTAGTTAGAAAAAAAAACAGAAAAGATCCACACATGAGAATTTAGCATTTTCACTTAAAAACTACACAAAACTAGAGTCGCCCATTGACAGAAAATAATCGCCACCTATTTTGATAATCACTTAATAATTTTGACTCATTTTATAAGCAAAAATTACCAAATGTGTCTGAACCAGCTTCTCAAATGTAAATATTTTCCCATTTTATTTAGTCCTCTGTGAGAATAAACTGGATATTTTTGGGTTTGGACTCTCGGTCGGGACTTTTGGGAAACATATTTCACCATTTTCTGACATTTTATAGACCAAGATAGCACACAGTTAGATAGATAGATGAGATAAAACCTTAAATGTCTTGTTTTTCCCCAACCAACAGTCCACAACCCAAAGATATTCAGTTTACTCTCACAGAGGACTCAAGACACCAGAAAATATTCACATTTGAGAGGTTCCCACAGGGTCCTTGTGGCTGATTTCCCTGCCGGAGTCTTTCCATGTAAGCACATGGACGGGCAGAGAGCTCCCAGAACAGAGTCACATAACCAAATTTAACTACTGTTGATGGAAATAAAAGTTTACTTGTGACTGAACTGTATTTGTAACCCTTAAAGTTCGTCAAAGTATAATTATGACCCGTCATCACAGGTTATCCTCTCAGTTTAGACACAAGTCATGAGCACTTCAAACAAAGACTGATTTTGCCTGCTCAGATTTGAACTTGTCTCATCCTGCAGCTCTAATGCACACACTGATGTATGTCCAAATGTAGACTCAATACAGGGTCATAATGTCTGTTTTATGTCATACGGTCTCCCTTTTTATTGAATGTGTGGTCCTGTTTTATGTTTTAACTTATTGTGCATTTATTCTACAGTCTGTTTTTGCAATTACTTTTGTCTATTGGGCATCAGGGGACAGTGGAAATACCCATTGCAATTTCCCAAACCAGTAGTCTAAAGCTCCACGATCTTTATCAAATGTTTGGCATGTTTGCTTGAAAAATGACTTTTAAAGATTATAAAATAGTTCCCAAATGTTTTTTTTTGTCAATCATTTTTCTTCTTCTAATGTTTATGCTCAGCTCAATAATATTGTTGTGATTAATCATTTAGTTAATAAAATGTCAAAAAATAATCCATTCGTCATTAGTTCACCAAACGCATGATGACATTTTCCATCATCAGTTTTCACTTTGAAGTCACAGGAAGCAGATAATTATTGGCATTTTTGCTTCATGCATGATTAATCATACATATTTATTTTAAATTAATTGGATGTGTCTTTTTTTATATGTGAACACCCTGATCTGTGGAGAGCTGCGTTTCGCTCCCATGTATTCACTGAGTGTGTATTAATGGAAGTGACAAATAAACCTGATTCTGGACTCTTTTCAATTAAAGATCTCCTCCAGACACCATTTTATGACATTTAAAGAATCCTCTGCTGGAAATAATAATTTGTGTCTGACGTGTTTTTTCCACTAAAGCTCAGTTAGTTTTTAAAAATCATTAAGATTACCTTTACTTCTTCTCCCAGAATCTATAAATAGGCAAATATGGTCATGTCAAAATGTTAACTATTTCACATCCTCAGTGTTTGTGCACTGGAGGTTTCAGGTTTTCACATCATTCTAGGTACACGGCTGAAACTCAGATTTTCAGTGAGTACAGAGAAACTTTCCACTTTCAGCAGCTGAATATTAAAACAGCCTTTAAATGTCAAACTCTGCACGTACACCGTTCTGCACAGTGAAGCTCAAACATCAAACTGAAGGAAAAAGAAGAAAAACTTAAATTTTCAACCTAATCTACTAATTGTATAATCAACTCCAAAATTTCGTTTTCATTCTTCCGCAGGTTTCCACATCATTCCCAGAGTGTCACACGTTGTTCCAGAGAGCTGCCTGCTGATCGTCGTCGGCCTGCTGGTGGGCGGCCTGATCAGAGCGTCGTCTCCGACATCCATCAGTGATAATATCCCTGTCCTCGACGAAAAGCTCTTCTTCCTCTACCTGCTGCCTCCCATCATCCTCGATGCAGGCTACTTCCTGCCCATCAGGCCCTTCACCGAGAATTTGGGCACCATCCTGGTGTTCGCGGTGGTGGGCACCCTGTGGAACATCTTCTTCATCGGCGGGATGATGTACGGCGTGTGTCAGATTGAGGGGACTAGGCTGGGCAGCGTGGACCTGCTGTCCTGCCTCCTGTTCGGCTCCATCATCTCGGCCGTGGATCCCGTGGCCGTGCTGGCCGTGTTTGAGGAGATCCACATCAACGAGCTGCTGCACATCTTGGTGTTCGGGGAGTCGCTCCTTAACGATGCCGTCACTGTGGTGAGTGAAAGGGGGGCTGGTGGAGCTATTAGAGGTGTCTGTTCAAAGGACTTTTTAAAGATTGGCTTACCTGTTTGTGACACCAGTACATCTGATAAAGCAACCCAGCATTGTGAGATTACAGGAAATGCTAATGATCTGTGAAGAGGAGTGCACAGATGGAGTTGATAAATGTTGTTTTACTACTGAAACAGGAAAGAAAGTTTTTTCATTTCTACATCACATTTTGTCATTTGGATCTCTTGTTCCATTATCTTCTGTAGAGCTGCAACAATATCTCTATAATTTAATAGTTTTAGTCTTTTTTTTTTTAAGCAAGAATGCCAAACACTAGCTGATTTCAGTCTCTAAAATGTGATCTAATCTAATGCTTTTTTCTGTCATACATCAAACTGACTATTTTTGTGTTTTAGACTGCTACTCAGACAAAACAAGACTTTGAATATAACAAATGTTCCACTATTTTGTGACATTTTACAGCCAAAAATGATTCATCAAGAAAATAATCAGCAGATTAATTGATTATGAAAATAATTAGTTGCAGCCCTGAAGCACTTCACGCATTCCATATTTCTGCCAAATCCTCAAAATGCGTTTTTGTATGTATTTTAATAATAAAAAGGTTTGAATCCATGTCTGCATATAAGTGTACATAGTTTGTGTGCAATATTTATTTTATTCAAGTAGTAGTAGAAAAAACTGCATCTTAACTGAGAACTTGACCCCTTTTGCAGAGTTAGAAGTGATAGTCTGGACATTTTTCTGTGTGTAAATAATTAAACTGATGCAGAAAACAGTACAAGAATCAGGAAATCAAAAAATTAACAAACTCCGCCTGCTTGTGTTTCTGTCCGTGTAGGTTTTGTACCACCTGTTCGATGAGTTTTCCCACGAAGGGACGGTGACTGTAATGGATGCCCTCCTCGGCGTGGTCTGTTTCTTCGTGGTTGCATTGGGGGGCGTCATGGTGGGAGCCTTCTACGGCATCCTGGGTGCCTTTACGTCCCGCTTCACCTCGCACACGCGTGTCATCGAGCCCCTTTTCGTGTTTCTCTACAGCTACATGGCTTACCTCTCTGCTGAGGTCTTCCACCTGTCAGGAATCATGGCGTAAGTACAAAAAAACCAATCATTACATTACCTCAGTTCACACAGTTAGAAAAACATACAACAGAGATACACGTTGTTTCTTTTCTTATCCCATGTAGGTTAATAGCGTGTGGCGTGACGATGCGGCCGTACGTGGAGGCCAACATATCGCACAAGTCCTACACCACCATCAAATACTTCCTGAAGATGTGGAGCAGCGTGAGCGAGACGCTGATCTTCATCTTCCTGGGTGTTTCCACAGTCGCCGGTCCGCACACCTGGAACTGGACCTTCGTCATTTGCACCGTCATCCTCTGCCTGGTGTCGAGAGTGCTGGGTAAGTACAAAGAAACATGGACATGGTAAGATTGTGTTCTTCTGGGTTAATGGTCTGGAAATATAATAAAACATTCAGGTTCTGGATCAAAAATGTTGTTATAAATTTGGATTTAAACCAAACATGTTTTGGGTGAATTCAGCAACTTTGCAACAATGAAGAGATTTGAATTTGTTAAAACTCGGATTCTTCCACTGAAAGAGGCTGTAGCTCATGGGTATTGTAGTATTTAGAGACATTTAGCCAAACTGATGGAAAAAGAAACATTATTTGTTAGAAACAAATATTTGAAGATTAGATTAAACATTTAGTATTGTTAAATTTTTCTCAACCTAAACTGAGGTGCAGACTTGAGTATTTTTAGAGGATTTGGGACATTGTGACATTGCAGCACATGCAATACCCCACTGATAACAATAATACTAATATTTACTTTATTTATATAACACCTTTCATACAAAAAATTCCACCTCAGAGTGCTTTACAAAAGACCAAGTACCAAGTGCTTCACATAAGAAAAAAGAAGTAAAATGAACATAAAAACATGTAAATGAACATTAGATGGAAAATAAACACACTTGATAATATTATAAACATAAGATTAAACAAAGTGAATAGAATAATGTATACTTCAGTGGTGGTCATTTGAGACTTAATGAGCAATAACTCAAAGTATTTCACCCTGCGTACACAATCGGCGCCTCAGCCTCTGAAGCCATGAAACAAACAGAAGCTACCTTTTCCCAACAGACACAGACTCACTACTGGTCTTCATTAACTGAAATAAGCCTCTTTCAGCTTGTCTCAGACCGTCTTCCCACAGGGTTTAAACCTCACTGTGGGTCATTTCTGTTCAGTCGAAACCTGAAGCTCCTTATAAACACCTAATACTTTATGGTAATATTGAGTAAAGTATCGATTATATTCTCCTTCTTCTATAAATCCAATCGCAGTGTTTTCTGTGTGTTTCAGGGGTCATCGGCCTCACGTACATCATCAATAAATTCCGCATTGTGAAGCTGACCAAAAAGGACCAGTTCATCGTGGCCTACGGTGGCCTGCGAGGTGCCATCGCATACTCACTGGGGTTCCTGCTGACCGACAGCAGGCTGAAGAACATGTTCCTCACCGCCATCATCACGGTCATCTTCTTCACTGTCTTTGTGCAGGTGGGAGCGGTCGAGATGATGAGCGGATGATAGCATGAAGTTATTTAAGACCAAACCACAGCCTTAAGTGCATCACATCACTCCAGTTCTCAGATCTGAACTGACTTCCTGTCTGTCAGATTATTGATTTTAAAGAAGTGCTATTGATTTATAAATCACTGAATAGGTTTAGGGACAAAATACATTTCTGACCTGCTACTACGTTATCTCTCAGGTGGTCTGGAACAGGTCTGCTGTCTGTCCCCAGAGTCCAAACTAAACCTGGAGAAGCAGCGTTCAGTTTTTATGCTCCACATATCTGGAATAATCTCCCAGAAAACTGCAGGTCTGCTGCAACATCTTTTTAAATCAAGGCTGAAGATTTTTCTGTCTGCCTTTTTATTAAATCACATTTGAGGCTTTTGATTAATCTCATACTGTCATGTTTGTCTCTATTGGCAACTAGCAGAATTTGCAAAAACCTGCACAAATCTGTGCTACAGTAAACTGTTTACTGTGAATTAAAGGGGACATATCATGCACTTTTCCAGGTCTATATCTGTTTAGCACATATATCCAAAAACAACAATAATATACAGATAACAGAAAATCACGAAAAGCATAATATGGCTCCTTAAAATTGTTCTCAAATCTGACCAGAGTGTGCTTTATCAAAGAGTTGTATTTTCTCAACTGTTTTGTGTCAGGGGGAAAAAAGAAAAGCAATATCCATTTAACCTCATTTCTCCTCCTCCTCCTCTTCCTCCTCTTTCTCGTGTCTTCAGGGAATGACGATCAGGCCTCTGGTGGAGCTTCTGGCCGTGAAGAGAAAGAAGGAGAGCAAAGAATCGATTAATGAGGAGATTCACACACAGGTGAAATCCATACCTGTTACAGAACAAGACAAAAAAAGAGAATTACCATTGTTCATCATAAATATCTTGTTTGAGTAGTTTAAAGATAAATGGTATCAACACTAAAACCCTCTGAGTCAGATATGTCATTTTAGGCTGAATAACTAAATATAAATACCTATAAAAACGTATTTTGTCCTCAGTTCCTGGATCATCTTCTCACAGGAATTGAAGACATCTGTGGTCATTATGGACATCATCACTGGAAAGACAAGTACGATTATTATTGTTGTTTATGTACAGCTTCTAATCTGATTCTACCTGTTATTTATATTATCTTTAATTTAAATGTGTCCCCTTTATTGTACTTTTATGTATCCTTAATTAATGGTGAATGTCATGATTATTTGCTTTCATGTAATGCATTTTATAGACTAAACAATAAGTTAATGAAGACAATAATTGGCAGATTCAGCAATAATAAAAAATAATTCTTTTGTTGCAGCTCTAATGTAATAACTGATTCTCTCTGCTTTTCTGCTGTTTCCAGGTTGAACCGCTTCAATAAGTCTTACGTGAAAAAGTGGCTGATCGCTGGCGACCGATCCAACGAACCGCAGCTCATCTCCTTCTACAACAAGATGGAGATGAAGCAGGCCATGATGATGGTGGAGAGCGGGAGCGCCTCCAAGCTGCCGTCGCTTGTAACGACGACCGTGTCCATGCCGTAAGTATCAGTCACGAGATCGTGGTCTTGTTACGGTTTGGCAGGCGACTGCAGAGAACAGCGGGCACACAAACAAAAAAAGAGTATAAAGTCAGTTGAGAAAGCATAAAATTTCACTTTAGGAAGTAAAGCTGGTGTTATTTATATAAATGAGTGGAATCACAAGGTAAATTTGAGGGGTCTCAAGAAAAGAGCAATTGCACAAAATTAAGTCTCAGCTTTATTTCTTGCAAATTACTAATAATTTGACCTATTTGTACCTCTAAAAAGTTTTAAGTTGTTAAAGTTAAGTTTTAATTGCTTAATTGATTTTGTGCTTTGGAGCAGTTAAAATCTTGACAGAGAGTCATTTATAGAATAATTAGTTGTTTTAAAAAGCATTGATGTGTGGTGTGTATCCCCACAGGAACATCCAGCCGAGAGAGGCGCCCAAACGAAGGGCGATACCGAGCATCTCGAAAAGCCGTGAAGAAGAGATCAGAAAGATTCTGCGAGCCAACATGCAGAAGACAAGACAGAGGGTAGGAGAGATGGTTTTGATTAAGTTGTAAATTTGTGTGCAAATAAATGTTTTTTTTTTTTGTTCAACTGGTGATTTTCAAAGCAAAAACGTCAATTATAAAAACTGATACTCATGTTATGGGTTTTCTTTTTGTGTTTGTGTGTCCTCAGCTTCGCTCTTACAGTAGACACGACCTGCTGATGGACCCATTTGAGGACAATATGAGCGAGATTCGATTCAGGAGGAAGGTGGAGCTGGAGAGGAGGGTGAGTTTTAATACGGACTGTGGTTCTGAATATGAAAGCTTATTTAGAGACGTGGATGTTTGTGCTGAAGCTGGTTTGTGGTTAAATGGTATCAAAGAGCAGCCTGACTCCAGACCTCTGAATCTCCACATATGACTGATTTTAAAAGTTATTGTGTCTTTAAATGTATTTATTATTATTATCATTGGTTGTGATTTTCACATTTGTATGATCAATTTCTTCCTGACACACGTTTTCATCTCGTTCACAGATGAGTCACTACCTCACCGTCCCTGCAAACCGGCAGGAAACGCCCCCTGTGAGAAAAGTCTGCTTTGAACCAGGTCAGTGAAGGATGCATGTCAGCATTCATTTCTATCATATGAAGAGTGAACTGAGTTATTTTTTAAACTTTAAGTAAAATAATACCTAGAGTGTCTCAAGTAAATATAGATATTTACAGTTTAAGACTGTTTAAGGTAGTTGGGCTGAATATGATGCAGTAAAGGATCATTTAAAAGTGTGAAATATAACTAATAACAGTAACTTACAGCTGTGTTGATGATGAGATCAAGAGTAATGAAAGAGGGAGCAACACTTAGATCATTGAACACAGAGGGTACAAAGCATATACAATACCTAACTTTGTGTTTTTATTTATTTGGTCATTCCCAGTCTCTATAAAACACTAATAAAATAATAAAGTGCTTTACAAAACCAGATTAAAAATGTAAAAATTCAACAACATTTGGCCAAAACAAGATTTACTAGATTGAATAATAATAAGATTTATAAGCTTTAATAACAATATATATATAATTAGAACAGATAAAAAGATCTGAAAAAGCTGGATTAGCAGATTAAAAATTGAGGGTGATCCCCAGTTTTCCCATATGACAGTAAATTGAATATCGTTGTTGGTGGACTAAAGACATTTTAAGTTGTGTTTTAGTCTTTGGGATACACTGATCAACATTTTGTACCATTGCCATAAAAGAATTTTTGATAATTGATTCATCGTTTAGGTCATTTATTTCTAGCACAAACGACAAATTAGCCAATTGACAGATACATCGATAAGAATCATTAGTTGCTTCCCTAAATATGAGGAACTTCTAAAAGAGTGCATTTCAAGATTTACCCATTGGGCAGACACATTTTTTATTTTAAAATCTAAGTATAGAGATTACACAGATTACTCCCAGATTAAAACATCTCAGGAGAGAAAACATCTGAAAAACTAACCTCACTAAGGCTCAAACTGCTGCCTGAGAATGTTGTTTATGCACTAAAATGTAACTGTGATCTCTCTCTCTCTGGCAGAACACCAGGTTTATACTTATGACAACGAGAGCCCCAGAGGCTCGGCAACTGAGCCAAATCCCAGCCCTCCTGATGCCATCACCATGTTTATGGATTCGCCCGAGAGGCCCAATCAGAGCAGCGATCAGGGAGGCAAGAGCAGCGAGCAAGAAGAGCAAGACCAACTGAAACTATCACGCTGCCTTAGTGACCCTGGTCCAAAGAATGAAGAGGAAGACAGGGTTTTCTTCTCGTGATGAATATTCACAGTACTTGAAGTCGCAATGAAGTCAGAGGGGGAAATCTCCTGTAATCTGTTGCATTCAGTGAGTGGAGATCCCTGAATGAGTCGTAGCAAAGCTTGATATTTAAATTTACATTTTTGGCAGTATTATGATGTTTTATGTTCTGTTTTTGTAATATTTGCAAAAATATTTTTCTCGCATTTTGAAAAGTATCTTTTGTTTCATTCTTTCAGGATTTTTATCATGTAACATAATACCAAAGCATGCACCACTGGCTGTTTGAGGATTGTATGCCAGCATGCAGAGAGCCTTGTGTCAGTATTTTGTTTCCTAGTAAGCACAAAGTGACCAATAAGACAGAGCAGAGCACTTGTTTTAACCTGCTTGAAGCACCAAATAGGTGGAGTTCACCCCTCTTAAAGCACAGTATCCTATAAAGCAGAGCCTGACCGATATATTGTTCAGGTCCATATTAGTGGACAGCAGATATATCAGTATTGGCAAATATGTCAGTTGATGAGTAACAGAACAGACGTTTGAAATAAGTTAAAATCCGTGTCTCCACCAGAGAACACTGACATGTTTGTTTTTAGCTCCCTGGATGTCAGTCGGCCCGCCACTGTGGTCGAGACGGAAATCTCTCAACAACCTCAGATGAAGTCTTTAAATGTCTCATTTCGTCCGACCAACAACAAAAATACATTTAAATTACAATTATATAAAACACAGAAAAGCAGTAAATCTTCACGTTTGAGAAGCTGGAGCTAGGAAATGTTTGAGCTACAAAAATTTTTTTAAAGCTAAAATAATTAATCAATCATCAAAATTGTTGCTGATTAATTTTCTGTCAATTAATCGAGTAATTGTTGCAGCCCTGCAGACATTCATGGTACCCTCGTAGTTGCCTGCTGATGGCTTTTCCTGTAGCGCTGTCGTGAGGTCAGCATGTATGGTTTCGAGTAGTGCCGTCATCAGGTCAAAATTTCATGTTTTTGTGCCAATATCTGCAAAACTAATAATGTTCGCCTTATCCTCCGCAGTACCTTACATCAAAGTACAGCCTCACTCATGGAGCTGCTAGCGTGGCCGTAGACTCTTAGTCTTGCTTAACTGTAAATTGTCCGACTGCATATCTTGGTCTTTAAAATTCTTGTAAAAAGAAAACAAACTTATCAAAAATGTCTCTGTCTGTTATGTGTTTATGTCAAAAGAATATCGACCAAAATATAATAATATAGTTTTTCTAAAACTCTAAAATAACAGTATTTGTATCATCCATAAAAGTATTTCATTGGTTGAGCTACTAAACATTGTGAAGTGGTGAAAACAAAAAAAATGCCAGTCTGATGATCAAAGACTGTAAAATTAACGTAAAGGTGAAGAATAAAATGCCAGTATTGTCTGACCGAGGTCTGTGAACAAGTGTAGCACTGTGTTCATCGTTATAAACGTCGCTGCATGACTGATCAATGTTTTTCTCAGGGACTGCAACATGGCACAGTAACAGCTGCCCACTGCAGAAAAAAGTGTTTCTGTTCAAAATGTTCTCCATCTTGATCTTTTTATTGTAATGTGACCGTGTGTAAACTCAAGTGTTTTGACTAGTATGGCCTTCAGATACATTCCAGCAGTAACTGAGTTTGTCAGTTCTGTCAGATTTAATCGTGGAAGATATCTCCGTTTCGAAAGTCAAAGTCAAATATGCAAATATTTGTCCTTGGTCGTGCATTGAGAGTTTTATTTGGAATGATAAAGGGATGAATCATCTTTTCATATCTGCACTGCACAACACTGGACTGCCTGAGCTTTTGCTGCCTGCACGTTTGCCTTAAAAATTTTTGCTTTACATGTGTTTGCTAGTAGAAGTATTTTTATATTTTGTGGGGAAAAAAAGTTGTAAATGTGTCTCAAATGAAGGAAAGCTTTAATTCATGTCTGAAATAAAGGTTTGTCAATGCCTACAATCAGTAATTATATGCTTTG
Source organism: Scomber scombrus (assembly GCF_963691925.1). NCBI lineage: Eukaryota > Metazoa > Chordata > Actinopteri > Scombriformes > Scombridae > Scomber > Scomber scombrus. Next base: position 10,970,817 of record NC_084985.1, read on the forward strand.
ATTTTGTTGGATTGCGCAACAAGTTGAACGATGTTTAAAGAGTAATTTGGTTGATCCATGAACACAGAAACATTATCTGTATACCTGCCTTAAAGGACCAGGTCATAAAGTCTGTCTTAAAACAACAGTCAGGTGTGCAAATGAACACTGACACGTTTTTCTTGCTGTAGTCATTCCTCATGTTTGTTTTGACCATTAGAAGATCCCTTCATAATGCACTTACAATGTAAGTAATAGGGGCCAAATCCACAGTCAACCTCGAAAAATGTCTTTAAAGGTTTATCTAGAGCTAATATGAAGCTTCTGTCATCCAAATATGTCGAATCAAGTAGATATCTTCAACATTACAGTCTTTTTAGTTCCAAAGCTCCTATTGTTACTTATCCTTTACAACCATACATATATTTATCTGTTGTCCCAGTGTGTAAAGATGTTACACCACAGCCGCAGAACGAACAGAAAATTCAGTGTTTTGTGGCTCTCACTGGAAATTCCAGTTTAAATAACAGGGAGTTTGAAGTCCCCAACGTGCCAACCAGCAGTGTGTGTGTGATTGCATAATGACACCAAGAACAACAAACATCTTCAGGCAAGCAAGACAAGCAGCAGGCATGGACTTCAACGGTACCTGGAAAGTTTATTCTGAGGAAAATCTTGATGAGTTCCTGAAAGTAGTCGGTAAGAATATTCTTTTTAATTTATTCATATTTAAAGTGTTTTTTTTCATTATTCATAAATCATATATTTTGATGTGTCTTTCAGGTGCACCTGAAATGGTTGTCAAGATGCGTAAGGAAGTCAAACCTGTGATCGTGATAGAGCAGAAGGGCAAAGACTTCACCTACACAATGAAGACTCCCATCCGCACAAAAGTCCACTCGTTCAGCATCGGAAAAGAGTCTGAAATGACCACTCTGGATGGCAGGAAGTTTAAGGTAATTCAAGCATTTCTTACTCTTGCCGAAGAT